>NC_084909.1:2111283-2328209 GCF_949316345.1 Pungitius pungitius
GTGGGAGGGGAGGCCGAGGGGGGGGGGGGGGGGGATTACCGGGCAACATGCGCATGTTTGGACAAATATGTATACAGCATGAGGTTTGCCACCCAGCCGTACGTATACACAGCCCGCCAAGGAGACCCGCCTCTGGTTCTGCTCATTCTGGGGGGGGGGGGGAGAAAAAGATGTCTGTCATCTCGCGTCTTCGTCCGCGAGCCGAGGAGAGCGCGCTTCTGATTCAGCGCCTCGGGATAGACAAGAGCTAACAGATGGAGGGGGGGGGGGGGGGGGGGGCGCGGACAACTGGAGAGAGCAGAGGACACGCGGGGACAGGGGACACGAGAGGGGAAAAGAGAGGAGGCGACGAGAGGACGGAGAAGGAAACAGGAGAGGACGGGGGGAGGGGGGGGGGGGGATAACAGAGGAGTAAACAATGAAGGAGATGAAGAAAGTAAAAGGGATGAAAGAGAGGAAACAAGGGAGGAGGGTGAGGGAAGGAAAGTGGAGAGGAGGCCTAAGAGCTGGAGGAGAAGGGAGAGGAACTGCTTCAATTATTTCATGAAACGCTCACATTTTACACACACACACACACACACGCACGCACGCACACACACACGCACACACACACACACACGCACACAGTGGAGCTTCAGGAGAACATCACCTACTGTTCACAGACGTCCGTGTGCCACGAAATGATTCCTTCTCACCTTCATAAACCAGTAATCATCTTTTGCACTCGTCATTTTCCTTTGTTGACTCCCCCCCTCTCTCCCCCCCTCTCCCCCCCCACCCTCTCCCCTCGTCCTCGTCTCTAATTTACCGAGCGTCCTGCGGTGCACAGGAGCCTCGCAAATTGCCTTTGTCCATTTGGGTGCGAGGCTGGGGACGGCGTGAGTGTGCCTCGCACGTTCAGGTGTGTGTGTGTGTGTCCGTGTGTGTGTGTGTGTGTCAGTGTGTGTGTGTGTGTGTCTGCGTGTGTGTGCGTGTGTGTGTGGTGTCTTTAGCAGCAGGGTGGTGGGTTGAGATTGCTGTAATCACACAGTGCTACCTGTTCATTAAACGCACAGCGGGAGCCCTGCTTACAGCGTTTAGGAACCAATTAAAGCAGCACAAGCTATTAACATTAGCAACATTAGCGTGGGGAGTGTGTGTGTGTGTGTGTGTGTGAGTGTGTGTGTGTGTGTGTGTGTGTGTGAGTGCCTGTTTGTGGAAAGAAGACAATTCGATATATACAAGTGTCTCAGTCATTGTCGTCATAACTAACTGACAAACTGCTGATTGATGAGTGTGTGACCGAGGGAGCAAAATGAAGTAAAAGAAGAGCGTTCGAGGGAGGACTCGGAGGGGGGGGGGCGGGGGGGGGCTTGGGGGGGGGAGATGTGGGACAAAGGGAGGTGGATTCAAACTTTGGGAAGTTTGAGGCTGTGATTATGATGCATTGTCTGGCGGCGGCCTGTGATGATTGCTCAGGTTTGAACGTGTAACTTGTTTTCCAGGTCTGATGGAGCAGGGGGGGGGGGGGGGGCTTTGAGGGAGGGGGGGGGGGGGGGGTGTAATTACACACGCTCTCTCACAATAGAGTGTGATTTCACCTGGTTCCGCCGCCTCCCCGGGGGTCAACAAACCGAGCTGTTTCGAATCCTCCGATAAGCAACTCCTTCTCCCCGCGGTGATCTTTCGTCCATTTGTCTCACTTTTCGAACCGAAGTTTGATGGGATAAACTTTTACTTTTAGGACGTCACACTGGGTTCCTTCACCCAACGTGCGGGCCTACGGAGGAAAAAGACCTCGTCCATCGTTGTCACGTTTCGCCACGTACAAACGCTCGAAGCTGCGGATCAAACCGACCCACGGACAAAGAGTCGAGTGCGAGGCTCAAAGGGAGGAAATGAAAAGAGAAGAAGAAGGAGGAGGAGGAGGAGGAGGAGGAGGAGGAGGAGGAGGAGGAGGAGGAGGAGGAGGAGGAGGAGGAGGAGGAGGCGCTTTGTCTCCCGTGTTCTGTTACTGGAGACGCATCCGACGGGCCGAAGGCATAATGGTTCACTGGGGGGGGGGGGGGGAGGTGGAAACACGCAGCGCCATTGTTAGTTAAAAGGTGGATAAATAAGATGCAATTTAGAGACTTTTAAGAGATGATTTATTTTTCTCCCCCCCCCCCTCCTGCCTTAATCACAGTGAAATTACGTCTGGCTGAGGGCTGTCATTAACAAAAAAAATGAAAAAGAAGAAGAAAAATAAGAAGAAGAGGCACTACTTGGATGCCTGAGGCCGCTTTTTAACGGGGCCGGTATTACCCCGCGGTGCATGACCCCCACCCCCCCCCCCCCCCCCAATCCCCCCCAGACGCGACGTCTTTGGACGCTCCGTCTCAGCTGATGACTGCGATGGACACACAGAGAGAGAGAGAGAGAGAAAGGGTTCTGCTCAGCCAACGACACGCACGCCATCGCTGCTGCTGCCGCTTCGGAGGACGGAGGCCCGGTGGTTTTCAGGCCCCGGGAGCACGTCCCTCGGGCGCTGCGGGGGGGGGGGGGGGGTCCTGGCCCCGGGCTAGAGGGCCCTGCCGGCGGGCAAGGAGGGACGCGGCCAACAACCTCCAGATGTTGGGCTGCATTAGGGCCTGACGGCTTGTCATGTCGCCGCCTACGCTACCACAAAGTTCCATCACCCCCCATCTGCTGCCCGACACCTCCTGGGGGAGCGGCAGGGGGGGGGAGGGACTATGAGACTTTGCAATGCATCATGACATTAGCAACAATGTGCCACGATGGCCCGGGTTTCTTATTGGACGGAAGGACACATGCTGTTATTACAACACGGCCTCTCTCCATCTGAAGGCAACATCTCCTACGATAAAGTGTGAGTTGTTTTTTCTTAAGAAAAACAGATTTTTATTTAAGCCGATTTAAAAAATATATTTTTTGTTTCAATTAATCCAGTAGTTTGTGTTGGGGTTTAAACCTTCTCTGCTTCATCTCATTGTTAATTTGGGTTTTTGACCATAATATAACCAACATAATATAAGCATTTCTTTTTTAATGTATATTTGTATACGTGGTCGAATAATTAATTTGACGCCGTGGACATTTGCTTTGAACTTATTCTATTGATGAAAAAAGAATTTGAAAACAGCCGTTTGCATTCATGACTCCACACATATCACTATCACATAATACTGACTTATAATATAAAACTACTACTTGAACTACTTAAATAATTAAAACTAATAAAAACATATTGAAAAAAAAATTGCAATGATTAAAGGTAATGTTGACAAATAATTTTAGCTTAAAGCATCTTTGCACAGAACTTAGTGCAATGGTTTTGTTGTGTGTTTTGTTGATGTTCGGCGCCCCCTGCTGGAGGAACACAGCGACATCCTGCACACTTTATCTTGCTCACCTCAAGTCCTCATGATGCTGTCCAACTGACAGTAAAAACTGGCGTTTAGCTGCATAACTATAGGGATTAAATATCTATTTTACCCCCCTCGGTTCCCTAGTTTAGCTCAGATGCTAACCATATGCTAGCGCAGCCCTAATCGATCGACTTTATGAGTACACACAACATTGAGCAAGGCGGCAGACGCAAATGTTTGAAGGAAGTGAATCAATTTTCATCATTTTAGATGCAGTTTGCTTATTGTTTAATGCTGAAATTACTTTTTATTCAGCCCCCCCCCTCATGGATCAGTGTCAGTGTTTGTGGACTCTTGGACACGTTTAACTAATTCATAAACACAGTTATTGGAAAATGATGGAAACTTAACCTAAATATGTTTAATGAATGCAACAGAACACTGATCAGGAAAAAAAATCACTTTATTAACTCCGGGATACATACTCTTGTTATATTAGATTAATAGAAAACACAGTAGCTTTTCAAAATAAAAGCAAGGTCCGTTTAATTAATTATATTCATTCTGTTTCTTAAAACACATTTCAATAAATATTTTTTTTTTTCTTTTGGTCTTTTTTCTTCTATTTTACAAAAACATACAGCGACTGTAAGAGCAAGGAACCGCGCCCGGGGGGTCAAAGGTCGGCGGAGGGACACCCCGCTCCTCCTCCTCCTCCTCGTCGCGCCTCCTTCCAGCTCAGACCGGCTCAGAGACAGAGCTCCCTGCAGGCCGGATGCGCCGCGTGGCGTTTGGGTCTCAGACGGAATACATTAGCGAGCATCGGAGTAAAGCACTGTAGTGAGGGGGGGGGGGGGGGGGGAGGCGTGAGGAGGATAGGAAAAATGAGATAAGGAAGAAGAAAGTTCCGGAACTTTGCAACCTTCAGGGATTTGAACATTTGCTCCGGAGGGGTGCATATCCCAAAATGCTTTCATTTGCACCAAAAAAAAAGATATTTTAGCTGATTAAAACCGGGGGGGTTAATGCTCACTGAATATTTCCCTGAGCTATAGCCTCTGCACGCTGACTTTAATGACATCACCTGCAAACGACAGCTACCTGAAAGGTGTGAAATCACATTCAAGGCGTATGTCTTTCAGTCGAAGCATACAATGAGCCACCTCCCCCATCCTCCAGCCGCTGCTCTCCCCCTTCTCGCTTTCAGAAGCCGCAGTGTCGTCAGGTGGCGATGACACGGCACGCCAGGCTCCGTCGCTCCACACCTCAGCAAGGGCGGCGGAGAGCGGAGGTGTGAACCAGGTCCATTTTGTCGTGGGAAAGGAATGAGGAGATAATTCAAAGGTCGGGCCAGAGCGTCCTCGCCACCCGCCAAAGGAAGGAACTAAACGCGTGTCAATTAGGGTGCTTTTTGGGAACCAAGAGCTTTCAACCCTTTAACCCGATCATTAAACCCGCAAGTCACATCGGATTATAATGTGTTACACTGTGTCGGAGGATCACATTAGTTCCAAATGCAGCATTAAAAGATACAACAGTATGAGTACAAAAGAACGGGCGTTGATTAACAAACACGCAGAGGCACCCGAAAGGCCCAAGAGGAACGCCGCCGGCTGCAGGTGAGCTGGACCGTGAGTCACAATCAGAACGCCCCCCCCCCCCACGGACACATTTACAAGCATCACCCAGCTGGAAAGTCTGTTGCGTTGTCTTCAATACGTCAGTCCAGGTGCACTCATGACTTGGTTTTAACGACCATTAGAGTTATTGCTACATAAATACGAAGTACAATAAGTACTTCACCAATACTGCAGGGATCTGATCTACACACACACACACACACACACACACACACACACAGCGTCATTGTGGTTATGCACACGTGTACCTGTGTTACTACACTTCTCAAACCTCTCTGGTGTTTCAGCCCGCCCCTCTGAACCGAGCGCAACAAGTTTTAAAAGGCCACCCTGGGGAGGAAAACAAGCGCTCCTGTGTGTGTGTGTGTGTGTGTGTGTGTGTGTGTGTGCACTCCGCTGCTGGTTTATTTCACACAATGTACCTGTGATGCTCTCCTACATGTATCAAAACTCTGGAAATCTATTTGAAATCATTTATTAAAACCGGTTTTACTTGCGTTAATGCCTTTAGTCGTTTGTTTTATTGTTTCTGTTTAATCAGGGTATCAATGAACATCTTAAGTTGGTCCTGCTTTTGCTTTTAGGAACCTTGCTTTGTCCTTCGTAACCTCTGTTTGTTGTTGTTATTTAATAAGGAAGGTGATAACTCTCCGAACGTGACATTCATTGAGAGACTCGTAGAGACCTGACGAAAACACACACACACACACACACACACACACACACACAGGGGACCGGCTGAGACACTGAGACACATTCCCCCCTTTTCACTAATTCATCCGGAGTCTATTGTTTCCTCTCTAATGAGGGAAATCCTGCAGAGGGGGGAAAAACGCAGATTTTCTCCGGGTTGTCTGGCAGAATCATTCAGAAGAAGCAGCTCCCCCGTGAGGCTCATTCAGGAACAACCTCTGCTCCTCTGGGTGGGGTGGGGGGCGTCAGACGCGCCCGTTGCCGTGCGTGCTGCCCCTGCGGCCGGACGGGGGCTGGGGCGGGCGGTGCAGCTCGGCGGTGGAGAGGCCGGAGGGCGGGGGCCCGGCGGTGAGTCCGCAGGCTTCGCAGGCGAGGGCGAGCTGCCTCAGGGCGTCCAGGGAGTCCATCTTGGCGCCGCGCAGCAGGTCGCTCTGGCCCTAAATGAACAGAACGCAGGAAGCTCAACTGGGGCACCTGTCGGCTGGCGTTGAGCTTTAGCTTTAGCTTTATGAAGCTAACAAATGCAGAGTCACCTGATTATAGCAGCTGTTTATTTTTCATAAAACTAAATCTAAAATACATTCCGTAGGGACAGATCCATATATTAGCATCTTTAGCTACTGCTGATTCCCAATAGGAGCCTTGAATATAATGTAAAATAAATGTGTCATCTTTCATCGGAACAGAAGCCTTGTCTTTGTATTCAATGCAGTAAATAAGGGTTCATCTCACAGGTCACCGTGACCTGAAATCTGAAACCAACACGAGCACCTTGAGCACAGTGATGTTCCAGGTGAAGCTCTCCACCGCTTTGCTCTGCTTGCGTCCCTTCAGCCCCTCCTTCTCGGCCAGCCGTGAGAGCTCCTCGTGGAAGTCCATCCCTGCGGGGAGACAACGTCGGCCCGGAGGGGGAGGAGGGGGGGAGGGGGAGATGGGGGGGGGGGGGGTGTGTGAGGCGTGTCTGTTGAAGTCATTCTATTAAGCCAGAGCCGGTTATGGTGGGTTACCTTCCCGCTGCACGTGGGCGATCCTCTCCTGGACGCCGCCCGCGTTCTCAATCAGCTGTTTGTGGGCGGCGACCATCTGCGCAGACGGGAGGAGAAAGCGCAATTACGTTTATTAACTCAATTAGGAAGCTTTGAGTTTTTACAAAACGACAAACAAATGTGTCTAAAAAAGAAGTGTGATTTATTTATTCATGAAAATAGCTGAAAACAAATATAACGACTGCTCTCACACAACATTGTAAGCTGAATATTTTGGGAATGTTGATCAGACAAAGTGACAGGAACACACAGACGAGGAGTGTGTGTGTGTGTGTGTGTGTGTGTGTGTGTGCGCGTGTGTGCGTGTGTGTGTGTGTTGACTGAGCCTCTTTGGGGGAGGTGTGATGTTCGACTGGAGTTCGC
The DNA here is from genome assembly GCF_949316345.1 of Pungitius pungitius. Classification (NCBI taxonomy): domain Eukaryota; kingdom Metazoa; phylum Chordata; class Actinopteri; order Perciformes; family Gasterosteidae; genus Pungitius; species Pungitius pungitius. The sequence goes on from NC_084909.1 coordinate 2,118,373, forward strand.
GGCGACTGCGGCTCGGTGACACCGACCTGCCGGGTCCACATGCGCCACATCGCACTCGCACGCCATTAGCTGCGCTGACAGCTTGGAGAGGTGTGTGTGTGTGTGTGTGTGTGTGTGTGTGTGTGCGCACTGAGGGGTGTTCACAGCTGGGAGAGAATGGGTCTGATCTGATGCTGGATGGAGAATGAGGAGACACAGCTGGCAGTGTGTGTGTTTCATGCACGCCACCTCGATGTCTTTCTGCATACTTATTGCATTTTTAACATAAATTACATCTCAACCTCCCCCCCCCCCCCGATGGAGGCGCTTGATCCCTCACTCACCGCGTCGTAGGCGGCGAGCAGCTTGCGCGTCGGCTCGGCGAGGCTGGCGAGCGGCTCCAGGCACGGGTAGCCCTCCTTCAGCACCATGGCGGCCCCCATGGCGCCCTCGGGGCCCTGCAGCCTCGTGGTCAGGCTCTGGATGCACTGCTTCAGCTTGGCCACCGTGGGGAGCCCACACTGCTCTTTGAAGCTGGCCGTGGCGCTCTGGGGGGGGGGGGGGAAACATTGAGAAAGACAGAGAGAGAGAGGGGGAAGAGGGAAATAGCGTCGGATCAGATGTGGCGTTCCTCCAAAACACACACACACACACACACACTTTCGTCATTGCTGATTTTAATCCAGTGAAGAGAAGGTGATACGCCATCGTTGTGGAACATAAGAATGGTTTCCGTTGCAGGAGGGGGGGGGGGGGGTGCAGGTGGGTGTGTCAGGATGCAAAATGACAAAAAAACGTGTCACTGGTCCATCTACGTGACACTTTGGGTCATGATGAAGATCTTTTTCTGTACGTATAAAACCACTCGAATGCAATTTGCCACCTGGCACTGCCCCAACTGGACGAGCGATTATCACGGCCCACCTGTGTGGAAGTGTGTGTGTGTGTGTGTGTGTGTGACCCTGTGTGTGTGACTGTGTGTGTGTGTGTGTGTGTGTGTGTGTGTGTGTAGAAGCATGATGAATAATATCTGACTGTGGCAGATGAGCCCACAGCTGGACTCACAGCCGAGAGACGGGGAGGAGGAGAGGATTAAAAGCAGTTTGTGAACGTGTCCCTGTGTCCGTGTGTGTGTCCGTGTGTGTGTCCGTGTGTGTGTGTTTATGTGTGTGTGTGTGTGTCTGACACAATGGTCGGGCGGGGTTGCTCCAGCTTTGGGTCGTACGTGAGACGATGATCCCGAGTGGTTCGGAGGGTTTTATGGTGATGTTGGTGATGTCACGGAGTACTTTCACATTTCAGATGAGAAGCCAGAGGCTCCTTCTCCACTTCCTCCTTCTCCACTTCCTCCTTCTCCACTTCCTTCTTCTCCACTTCCTTCCATGCTATCAATCTTCAGCCGTGGGATTTGCTCCCTTTCTGCCACAAGGGCCTCAGTAATAAGCAGGTGGCTGCTGTGCAATCAGGTTTGATTTTAGACGTCTTGTAAGTTGTAATTTCTCGTGCTGGGATTTGCCATCTAGGTCTATTTTTTACCTTCAACCTTCTCCAGGAACAGCGTCCCGGTCTTTGTGGATAATTGAAAATCCTTCCTGATATTTTCAATAATTTCTCCTAAACAACTTTCCTCAAAAAGAAAACGTGCGAAGGAAGGACGACGGAGTGCAAACTGCTGATTCACAGCCTCGAAGTACTGAGACCGCCTCCATCAAACCTCTCTATAGACGCGTGGCCATGCCCCCACCCCCCCCCCCCCCCCCCGCCCCCCTCCTCACCTGAGCGTCCTCCCGCAGGTCCGTGGCCTCCCTCAGGGGGGCGCCGGCCGGCTTGAAGCTCTCGTCCACCGCCTTGACGCCGGTGTGCCTCAGCGCCACGTACTCCCGGCCTCGCCTCCCCGCCCTCCTCACCGACAGGCCCCGGCGCTGCTGGGCCTTGCCGCCGCCCGGCCGGTTGGTGACGGCCACGTGGACGAACAGGCCCGCGTGGGGCAAGGGGTCCCCCGCCATGCCCAGCAGGGGCACGTTGCGGTAGCCCGGCTGGAGGCCCTCGAAGGCCACGCTGTACTGGCCGATGAAGTCGTCGCCGATGTAGTCGTCGTCCAGCACCACGAAGCGCAGCAGCGCCAGCTCCGGCATGTTCACCTGCGGGGGGGGCGAGAACGGAGCGTCTCATTTACGTGAGTGAGCGCGAGGCGACCCCCCCCGCCCCCCCCCCAATGCAGCCCCTTTGACATGGTCTCCTTCAGGCAGACGGAGTTCAGCAGGTCTTACATGGCGATGAAGACGAGATGAGATTTTAAGCCCCAAAAAACCCCAGTGGATGACATCATCATATTTAGATATAAATATACAGACTTAACCCTGAAACCCCTGGCGACGTCTTTTTAATTGTTTGTTATCATCGACCTTGTTATTTATCCCACGGTTTTACAGTGAAATGCGGAAGGAGCCAAACGCATGCGTTTTCATTAACGATGCGTTAAAAGTCTGTAAATCATTTACGCCCTTGATTTAGAGTCATCTGATTGGCTCCTATTACGTGCACCCCATTAAGGCGCTTTGTGTCATGAAGCTGCTCTGGTGAAGCCTCGTGTTAATTAAACGCTGCAGCGCTGCTGCTGCTGCTGGAAATATTGCACTTAAAAATCACACCTCCGCAGGACTTTAATAGCTAATAAGGCTATAAACACTGGTATGTGTAAGCACAGACACAAACACACACACACACAATATAGACGCGTGCACAGTAAGTGGGAGGACAAATGAAGCTGTGTGTTCCTGCATATTCATTCAGTGCAGAGGAGCAGTGAGTCAACAACATTTCATTATAAAACATTATCAGCTAATGGCTGTTTCACTCTTCCCAATGCCTGGCACACACACACACACACACACAGACAGACACACACACAGACACACACAGACAGACAGACGCACACACACAAACAGGATGGATGTTGTGTCTATATAGCAACAGGCAGTACGAATCCATCATTTCCCACAGAGACTGAGAATAAACTTGCCCCAAGCCTGAGTTGCGTGTGCGTGTGTGTGTGTGTGTGTCTGTGTGTGCGTGTTTGTGTGTGTGTGTCTGTGTGTGTGTGTCTCTGTGTGTGTGCGTGTGTCTCTGTGTATCCCAAAAAGAAACCATACAAATTCTTCGGGCTCGGAAGAAAATAAACCGTTGATTTCCTCCAGAGGTCACAGTTTGCGTGTGTCTGAGGTCACGCGTGTGTCACATCTGTTTAAACTAAAAGCCGTGGAAGCAAAACGTCACAGCACTAAAAAAAAAAACTTATTTTTTTCACTTGAAAAAGAAAGAAAAAAAAAGCAGCAGGGCGATCTAGCGAAGTTCCCTTTTCAGGGAGGGAGGGGTATTCGGCTGGTAGCTGCACGATGCATCACCATGGTAACGGGCTTCTCTCTCCGGGACCGGTGTTTTGGTTTGTCCGCTCTGGGTTGCCGTGGCAACGCGGCGGTGCGACCTGTCGGACTCCCCCGGACGTGATTGACACTCAATGTGTTCAGTGTTTGTTTGAAGTTATGCTCCTCCTCCAGTTTAAAGTCAGCGCATTGGTCAAAATAATCTGCATTTCGTTGCTACTCCTATGAGTAACGCTAGTGGTGATGGATGGGGTGTTGGGGGGGGGGGGCATGTCACACTGACTGAACGAGGACTGGGATGCTCCCTTAGGCGGCAACTGCACTATCATGAAGTATATATCCCAGTGTGTGTGTGTGTGTGTGTGTGTATGTGTGTGTGTGTATGCTCCTGTAGGCTGTGAGAGGGTCTGAGTGGTGGCAGAGAAGCTGATGCTCCATGCAGGCGAAATACAAAGACCCGAATAAAGTGGTCTCGTGTTTATATAATACAATTTTAAAGAAATATGAGTCTGTCTCCAGTTACATGAGGGATCTGAACTCGTAGTGCTTTTATAGAGTTTGTAAAGGGGTGACAGTTCAAAATGTTAATGGTTTAAGTGCCCCCCCCCCATTTAAAGAGTAATCTCCAACTCTCTTAAGTACATATTTTATACTATGTTATTCAGCTATTAGGAACTTTGTTCATTGAAACATCAATCATGGACAGCGTAAAAAGTAAAAGATGAATGCAGATATTTTCTCCTTTTCATTCCACATATTTTACTCCAAAAAAACGACTCTACTTCTCACAATAATTATTGTAAACATGAGTTCATGGTTTTGTATATATATTTTTTCAAGATATGAAGTAGTACTTCCCAAGACCTTGAAAAATTATTTTTATGTGTAAAAATGTGCTCCACATTAGAATATGACTCAGAAGAATTAGTTCCAAACCGATGACGATCCTCACGTTTCATGACGAAAAGCACGTCTCATTCAGATCACTTCCGTGGTTATTAAAAAAACTAAAAATAACAGAATAGACGTAACAAAGTGCGTCTGTTTCCCGAGAAGACGGAAGTTTATTTTGAAAAGACTGCACGCATGAAACGTCTGGCTGGCTTTCGCAAGAAGAAAAAGTCACAAGAACCGTTGCATCTCAATGTGCATCTTCTTCTCAACAGCGACCACGAGGAGACGCGAGGCAGGAGACGCGAGACGGGAGGCAGGAGACGGGAGACGGGAGGCAGGAGACGCGAGGCGCGAGACAGGAGGCGGGAGGCGGGAGACGGGAGACGCGAGATGGGAGACGGGAGACAGGAGGCAGGAGGCAGGAGACGGGAGACAGGAGACGGGAGGCAGGAGGCAGGAGGCAGGAGACGGGAGACGGGAGACAGGAGGCAGGAGGCAGGAGACAGGAGGCAGGAGACGGGAGACAGGAGGCAGGAGGCAGGAGACGGGAGGCAGGAGGCAAGAGGCAGGAGGCAGGAGGCAGGAGACGGGAGACGGGAGACGGGAGGCAGGAGGCAGGAGGCAGGAGGCAGGCGCCGGCATGCGAGCAGAAAGGGGAAACCACACGGATGTGGCGACAGCAGCCGTGTGGGAGATCATTCTGTCACACAGCTGACCAGAAGCCGCTGCCAGACATCCAAGCCGCGGCGCTTAATCGCGCGCGGAGGCCACAAAGCGAGGGGGGGTGGGGGCGGTGGGGGGCGGGGTGCGAGCGTGACGTCGCGCGTGCATCCGAGTTCCACGCCGCGCCGTTTTCCTGCCAAAGCTCCGGTGTGATCACACTCACACGCTGCCTGGAACCACCAGCATTACACAACTCTGTGATGATGCTTCATGTCAGGACGAGGAACACTCACACACACGCACACACACACACACACACGCACACACGCACACGCACACACATGCACACGCCGTATCGGTTGCGACAGCCTGTCATCACGGCTCAGACACACCGATAAACGACTCTGTCACTGAGCAGCAAAAAAAAGAAGAAAAAAAAAAAAGGAGCTAAATCAGCGACAGAGGAGCCATCAACTCACGTCTGCTGCAGAAATAAGTGTATTCACGGAGCATGACCCCCCCCCCATATAACATATTACCCCCCCTGTAATTAAGTACTCTATTAGATGCAGGTGCAAAGCCAACAGAGAAGCACACGTACGTCTCTCCAAAACATCGTATTAACCCGTTTTAGGTTTCACTCTTTCCTAAAAAATGTTTAATCTAGTCCACTTTTAAAAAGAAAAATGAAATAAATTAATTAAAGTCTTTCCCGGTTTAAATTAGAGGAGGATTCCGTAACCGTAGCGACGCCCAAAAACTGCTTCAGAGACCCCCGAAAGACAGTATTTATTGCATCCTGGGACATTTATTTCCTCTTTGAGAAAAACACAAAAATAAACAATTTCTCTGGAAAATTCAAATATTATTTTTTGCTCCCGTAAACAGGATTATTATGAGGCGCTGTCATGCTGTTATGTAAATGGCTTAAACAGGCGCTTGTTTTTCCCAGTGTTTGCTGTGTGCACATTATTGTGTGTGTGCATCTCAACAACCCAAATATAGCTAAAGGTAGAATATGAGCAACTCACTCATTCAGTTTGCTTATTTGAACAACTCAAACAAACTGTGAATGAAAACAACCTAGTTGGCTTTTTGTTGGACTTCAACAAGCCGTCAGTTTCGGGCTCATGCAGGCCCTTTAGAACACACCCATCTCTGACTGTTTCTCCGCCCATGACACAGAAAAAAAAACTCTCATCAGAGAGGGAACACGGTTGTATTGAAACCGACGGTATGAGAATTTATTTTTAATGTCAAAATTAAAATCAACCGCAAACTAAACCAAAAGCCCCAGGCCTTTGTGCAGCAGGCCCTCACCTGGAACTCGAAGGTCTCGTCAAACAGCGGGTCGTCCTGGTTCTGGGCGGCGGTGCGCGTGCGCTGCTCGGCGCAGTCGGCCGGCACGCCGTGCAGCTCCAGGACCACGTAGGGGTCGATGACCTCTCCCTTGGCCCCCGACCCCTGAGGCTTGGGCAGGTTGTGGGCGCTGATCACCTGCGCGGCGGAGAAACACAACAACGGCCGTTGGCGTCACACAGCTGACGGCGGGGGAGGGCCCTCAGCGGGGGAAAGTGGCGAATGGCCGGTGGGGGGGGGGGGGGGGCAGTCCTCACCTTGATCCGCAGAGTCTGCGCCGGCACCCCCGGCACGCAGCCCTGCGTGTGGGCGCTGAAATAGGACACCTCGTCCCTCATCACGGCCGGCCGCAGGACGTAGCCGCACCCGCCGTTCTGCGAGAAGCGGCCCCGGTGGAGGTCCAGCATGGCGCCGGGGGTCTGCTGGTTCAGGGCCACGAGCTGCACCCCTCCTTTCCAGTAGCCCTGCGGGTTGGGGTTACTGGAGTCCAGGCGCACCGAGCTGGGCCGCACCCTGGTCAGGGTGCGCTTGGTGAACGCCACCAGGTCCTCGGGGCTCTCCGTGGTCAGGCGCCCGGCCTCCCCCTCGCCCAGGGAGCACAGCGTCCAGCCGGGCGCCTCGGAGGGCGGCGGCGGCGGGCCGGTGGAGGAGGGGCTGCCGGGCGGGGACAGCTGTTTGCCGGCCCGCTGGCCGTAGAAGCCGCGGCTGCCCGTGCGGGCGATCGCCACCAGGTCCGACAGCTCCCTGTGGAGGCGCAGCTTCCTGGGCTGAGAGGGCGGAGGCACCACCAGCACCACGCCCAGCTCCTCCTCGCCGGGGATGGTCATGCGACGTCCCGCCAGGGGCCCCCCGCCGCCGATCTCCTCGTCCTCCTCGGACACCTCCCCGTCGGAGCCGCCCTGCTCGGCGGTGAGCTTCTTACCCACGATCAGGATGCGGCCCTTCAGCTGCTCGGGGGAGGGCAAGGCCGCGGCCCGCCCCCCCGGGCCGACGGGGGGGGGCTCCGGCTTGTAGAGGCGGGGGCCGAGCACTTTCTTCAAGTGCTGCGCCATGGTGCGCTGCTGGCCGGGCGAGCAGCGCTGGCACAGGTACAGCAGGAGCGGGTACTGGGAGGTCAGGAAGGCGTACTCGCTGACCACCTCCAGGGCGGAGCGGATGGTGACGGGCGCGTGATGGTGCTGCTGCTGCTGGTGGTGGTGGTGGTGATGGTGATGGTGGTGGTGGTGGGGGATGTCCGGCCCGTAGTCCACCCCGAGGACGGGCTCCCCCTCCGGGCCGTCGGTCACTCCCAGCTCCACGCAGCGACAGCCGGACTGCAGAGCCTTGATCAGCCCCCCGAGGTCCGCTCGGCCGTGCACCTGGTCCTCCAGCAGGTAGGAGCGGTACGAGGTGCTGGGGGGGGAACAAGACCATCGGGTCACACACTCTCGCAGGGGCTCAGCTACGTTTGAAATGCGCGCGCTCGGAACCGGTCGGACAGACCTGATGTAGTAGTGGGACAGAGGCAGGTTCATGTCCTGGCACACCCCCAGGTGCTCCGGGTCGAGCAGCTGGCACTCCGGAGACTGCAGGTAGCGGGCGAAGCCGTCCAGACCCAGCAGACCCTTCTCCTTGCCCTGGGCCGAGGGCTCGCAGCGCCGCAGCAGCTCCCAGCAGCCCTCCGTGGTCGCCTGGGACAAGCCCTGCTCCGTCTCCAGGAAGAGACGCAGGTCCTGCGGGTCCAGGCACTCGCGGTCTTTGGACAGCTGCACCAGCAGGAAGTAGACGTCCGGGCGGGTGCAGAGCTCGCAGAAGGCCTCGTGGAACTCCTCTCGGGTCACGTGGGAGGTGAGCTTCTCCTTGCTGCGCTGGATCTCCTTAAAGCGCAGGCGCACCTGTGGAGTTGAAGCTTTAAAATTAAAACCATCATGTCCTTGTCTCTTTATTGGTTCATCTTGCTCTCTGCTCAGCCTGTCTAGCTTAATACGTCTCGGGCTAATTCCTGATTAATATCCAATAACTTATACGTTGCGCATCGTTTGTACACTTAGACGTTGATGACATTCAGCGAGATCCCCGAACATGAGGGTTTAAAACGTTCTGCTCCGACAGACCACGGGAACAAACCTCTCCTGCTGTGGCCGTTGCCGCGGTGACGCCCCGTCCTCGCCACACAGATGTTACTGTCACAGATCATTCTCTCCGTGTTCGTCACTCAGAGCGACCTCGTTCTCATGCAAATACCTACTAATCTGATCCATTGTTGAAAGAATTTCCCTTGTGCCATGACCCCCCCCCCCCCCCCCCGAAAGGTAACAGCTGATCCCTAACTCGTTCACCTTTGCTTCTTTGATGCCGGGGCAGAGTTTACAGATGGTGGCGACGGCCACGTCCTCCGACACGATGCCGTGGCCGTCTTCGTCCACCTGGGCGAACTCCGCCGCCAGCCACTCGCTCCTCATCTTCCCCCCCGGGCTGCCGCCCACCGCCAAGCCGCCCGCTCCTTCGCACAGGCCCCCCGCCCCTCCACAGCCGCCGCCGCCGATGGCCGAGGGGTGGGCCAACAGGTAGCGGAGGCCCGTCACCCAGATGTTGGCCACGTCGGCCGACAACGCCACCAGGTCCAGAGACTGCGTGCAGAGGTGGTGGGGGAGGGGGAAGGGGAGGGGATGGGGGGGGGGGGGGGGGGGTTACTGTGAGGGATGGACAGGGGTTGGAAGGTCGTCCAGTGGGGACAAACGTACCTGGTAATCCTCCCCGTGGATGACGGAGAAGGCCGCCTCCTCGGCCAGGTGCTCGGAGAGGGGCCCGTTGTGGAGGAAGGTCTCGGTGCTCTTGCCGGTGCGGACCTCTCGGACCCTGGAGACGTCCAGGCGGGCCCGCTCGCTGTCCTTCTTGGACGGCTCCCAGCGCAGGCAGCTGAGGTCCGGGTCCAGCGTGTAGAATCGACAGTAGACCCTGGAGTTGGGCCGGATCTTCTTCAGCTCACACCCGCCCTGCATGAAGGCCAAGCAGTCTGCGGCGCTGCTCACCTGGTTGGAAAAGCGACAGGTTTCATTAACCTTTCGTCCTTCGGGGCGCTGCGCGGCGGGGACGCGTCGCGGCGGGGACGCGTTGCGGTGAGCTACCTTCTTCTCAGAGGGCATGCTGCTGAAGGAGACCGTCTTCTTCCGTCCTCCGCCAACCTTCTGCACCGAGGGATCCTGGGAAAAGATCAAGAGATCCTCCGGTTGGACCAAATATAGATCTTTATTTCCTCAAAATACAGTCAAGATATATTGTTGACATAGAAATATACAACATTCATGAACATTTCAGAGGGAAATGAGTATGTATAATTAACACAGCAGCGAGTGGTTGACATTTAAATCCTGCAGCTATGAATTCGAGAGTGAGAGACTTTTCCATCTGCTGCCTGAAACACACTAAAGGCAAAGAACGCTTTTAACTCAAAATAAAAGCTGACCCCCCTGTTCTTTTATTTAACCTTTAACCTTTATTTAACCGCTAAGACCAGAAGAGAGACCTTATACGAATATTTTTGGGGGTTGTCTCTTTGTTACCCTGTAACCCTAAATGTGGGCCGGATGGATTTCATTGGCTCCCTACTGAGCTCAGCCCACAGGAAAGCTTTTCAGCTGAAATCATGTTGTTGATGGACAGAAAACGTCCCCGCAGTGAGACGTCCCCGCGGTCAAAGTCTCTGCTGCGAACCGGCTGTAAAGTGAGGGGCACGTTAGACCAAAGCTACAGTCGGACCTCGTGTGGAATCCTGCTTCGCTGCACAATCACGTATTGATTTCCAATTCCAATATTCCCGAAACACCACCCCCCCCCCCCCCCCCCCCCGGCACGCAGAGGGACACGGATTGGACGCTTGTCCGTCTCTGTTCTCAAGTCTGTCCGGGGGACGCGGACAGACTGCCGGGTCTGTCCACGCGTGTGAAGCACGCCGCCATCCAGGGAACTACGGCCCTCTGGAAGCCTTTAATGCGGCGCTCTGTCATCTATCGGTTATAATCCACGGGCCTTTTTTAAGCTGCATCTCTCTCTCTCTCTCTCTGTCTGTCCCTCTGTCTCCGGTTTGTTTTCATTTTATGCCCCCCCCCCCCCGGCTCGGATGCGATCGCTCTCTCCGTCACTAAGCCGCCGCCGGGTGAAAAATAAAATATCTCGGCACAGATGGAGCGATGCTAAAGGGAAAATGGGAGCAAAGGCTGCAGGGAAAAGAAGAGAGGAAACCCCAAGAAAAAGGTCAGATGAGACAAAATAAAATGGTGTCATTAGGTATAGTTGTTTAAATGTGACGTGGACGAAAGGGTGAAGGCGGGAGATGAAACGAGCATCGAGATGCAACAAGTGTGGGGAGACGGGGAGCAGAGGTGGAACAACTGAGGAACAATAGGTCATTGTGCTCAAGTGTTTACAGCAGCTGGCTCCTCACAGAGAGGCATCGTTTTCAGATATCTAGACGTGCTTCCCCAAATATGAACAGAGAGCAGGAGCAGAGTCTCCTCCTCTTCTAAGTCCTCCCTTTGTGTTGAAAAGATCTAAAAACAAAAGCCATCAATATTTGCCTCCTATTTGATGCATTTGTAATAAACATCTCATGCATGCGTTCCTGCAGGTCACCACTTTAATGCGAGGGTGCGCGCGCCTCGCGTCTCGCGCGGTGACCTTCAGCCAGCCGTGAACCCGGTGGAACGCGGGCGTGGAAATCAATGCACAGCGCCGGCCGATCGGCATCAACCGCTGCACTCGGCCTCCGTGTTTCCGTCCATTGATAGAAAACGTGTTTACACAACTTAGTTAACCTTGTCCATGATACACACACACACACACACACAGCCGAACGCACCAGACTAACACCTGGCAGTTGCATAAATCCAGGCCCCAATCTGATCCCCCCATGATCTGCCTAATAATCCCTGTGCACATTGGCAGAAGATTAGCACCATAGATTACAGCGCTGCTGCGGTCTTACAGCAGTTAATCCTCAGCCGAGGTCGCCGTGCATCGGCAACGGCGCCCCCCCCCCCCCCCCCCCCCCCCCCGCGCTATTGATTGTCAATTGAGGCGTCGCTTGATTGGCCGTGGTGTAAAAACCTTTAGCTGCTTTTTTTTTTTTTTTTTTTTTTGGCGGGCCTCAAATGAAAAAACACACACGTTTTAGCTGAGCCGGCGCAGGTGGAACTAATACGGTGAACAATGGCTCAGTGGAGTAACCCAGTGACTGGTGACAGAGGGCCAACGAGAGCGTAAAACAGCTTTTACAAAAGTCTGCTCCGAGAAAAACGTTCTCAACCATCAAGTCCAGTCTGAACCTGGACAAAAAAAGCTGTGTTTGCTCAGGAGCCGATGAAGGAGCAGCTTGTTTGAGATTACGCAGCAGTAGATCATCATCGTCACTGGGTGTCTTGTGACAGCCGCAGATACAGGATGCTTTTCTTTCATTGATTGATTGATTGATTGATCAGCGAAGCCTCCCTTTAACTCATCAAAACTAAAGGCCGGACTACAAAAGCAGACTTTGACCTCTTGATCCGGGCCGTTTCATTGGCTCGTGCACTGCAACATGGGAACTGAAGGGGATTGATTACTAAATCAGAAGTATTTCAGCTGGGGGGGGGGGGGTTCGTTGACGTTCAGCAGCACAACTTGGAACTAATAATCGTGCAATTTGTGTGCACGTGAGTATTTGTAGAGAGCTGAGAATGAAACATCATGAGCAGCATGAAAAGCGTTAAATCTCCTCAATCTTCATTTGACTGTCTAAAAAAAAAAAAAATTCATCACAGATTAAAGTATTGGTTTTAATAATGTATTTCACAGTTTCATGACAATGATGTACACATTTTCATTTCTGGGTTTCCTCCTCAAACCAAACCAGATGTTTCCTGCAGTAACCTCTGGTTGAAGCTTTGGTTGTGGCTGCAGAGTCGATGGAGACATTTCAATCACAGCCCTTTGCACCACACACACACACACACACACGCACACACACACACACAGACACACACACACACACACACCTGGTTGAAAACAGCTGTGCGATGTTTGAATAGATGAAATGACTTTGTGAGCCGAGGGAAAACACAATTCTGGCCTTTTTTCTAATGCAGAAAAAGTGTCTTTTTACTTAATTTTTTCCGATGATCAATAATAACGCGTTTAATCTCTTCTGTGCATCAACGTATCTGTAGACACTATCGCGCTTACATTAAACATTACAGACATTCTCTTCTCCTCCCCCCTCCCTGCACCCGAGCATCAGTGCTATTAAGGGAGGTCTGGCGTGAGGGGGGGGGGGGGGGGGTCTTTAAGCAGTGGCCGAAAAAGGACCCTCAGTCAAAGACACACTTCCAAGTCAAGAGGCTGTTTGTTATGTAACATATTAAAGCTCCTCTGGTGGGCCTCTACACGTAAACACAAATAAGCAAAGGCAGACAAACACACAGGGGAGAGGGAGAGGAGGGAGGACAGATTAGGGCTCAGGGGGGAGGGAGGGAGGGAGGGAAAGTGGGTGAGGCGACAGAGGGGAAGGGAAGGGTAAAGGGGGGGGGGGGAGAAAGAGGAAGCAGGGGCGAAGGGAAGAGGATGAAGAGGAGGCAGCTGGTGGAAGCGGGAGCAGAGTGGAGGTCCGGCAGGTATCTCCAAAAACACAGAGAACCAATCAGAAGCCACCAAATGAAATAACAGCAGGCTGACATTTGAGTGCTCTGCTCCTGCTTCTCTCACTGTGGGAAGGAGACATGAAAAGAAAGACGAGGAGGGGAGGGGAAGGAGTGGAGGGGGCGGGGGGGGGGGGCTCGGACGGCCGCCCTGTGCACTTCTGGAAAGGAGATGTTTAGTAAATGGCTCCATGAATCTTTCAGAGCAGGAGGAGGAGAACGAAGAAGAAGAGGAGGAGGAGGAGGAGGAGGAGGAGGAGGAGGACGCTCATTTTTAATAATTGACAATAAAAGGTAATTTAACAGAGACAGTACGTCTCGGGAAGGGGGGGGGGGCGGGGGGTTATCTGGATGAATTGAAACATGCACACGATGAGCCGTGTGTGTGTGTGTGTGTGTGTGTGTGTGTGCTGGAGGATCTTTGTAAGCCAAGCACAAATGTCTCCAGAAGGCTCCCCCCCGCCCCCCACCACACCACGCCCCCTCAAAAAAAAAAAATCATGCAAATGCTGTATCTGCACAACACTGCTATGACTGCTCTATTTTCAGTAAGGTTGCCTAGCAACCGCAGGTGAAGGTCACTAGACGGGACAAAGACAACAGTCTCAATCTGCTTTAAAAAGATCCTGAAACAAACACTGTGTGTGTGTGTGTGTGTGTGTGTGCTTGTTGTACAACACAGTGTCACACCCATTTCCTGTGTCTGTGTGTGTGTGTGCGTGCGTGCGTGCGTGCGTGCGTGCGTGCGTGCGTGTGTGTGTGCGTGTGTGTGTGTGTGTGTGTGTGTGTGTGTGTGTTTGGGCCCGAGAAGATTTCCGATGGGAGAAACTTCATTTTTCATTAACAGTTTCAGAACGTTCTTGCACTCCTTTGCACTGAAAGGAAGGGGAACATTTGGAGGTTATTTTCATTTAACAGGTTTTACTGCCTGGGATCAAGAATAAGTTTCACACTCAGAGCGAGAGAGAGAGACGATGGCGTCCGTAAGGCTCACATTAACCGACAGGAGAACAAACAACTGTGACAACCATCAACGGAGGAGATGGCCGGATGGAGGACGACCGCCACTGAGGCTGTGAGAGCATGAAGGAGGAGGCCTTGGGAGCAGCTGGCCTGATAAACAACAGCAGCAACGGTAACAATGTGTTTGTAGCACAGACGAGCGATGGATGCCACTCTCAGGTGGGGGGGGGGGTTGTAAAAGGAGAAAAATAAAAGGTTTGCCACATTGGACAGAAAACCGCAGGTGCAACGAAACAGGAAGCAGAATTCTGTGAGTTTAAAGCGTTGAGGTGGAGTCGCTCGAGGCAACCTGGGGGGGGGGGGGGGCAGGTGGATTAGACCCAGACCCTGGTGTCCGCTGGTCGTATGCTCCGTTTGTACGGTCACACTCGGCACTTACACACTGACTTACACCTCCTCACTTCTCAAAAATTACATCAGCGCAAATGTTTCCTATTAAACTTTCCAGGAATGAGATCCTTTTCTGTTGATGATGTGTCAGAGTTGAGAGAAATAGAGTTTTTGCGTTGCGGAGGCGGGATCAATTCCAGGCGCTTTAACTGGTGCAAAAAAAAAAAATAAATAAAGCAACACCTGAAGAGCCAAAGAGAACTCTGTGAACCACAAACCAACTGGAGCCTGGACCACTGCTCAGATCCTTCAGGACGTTCTGATGAGCACCAGAGGAGGAGGATGCTCCACGTCCACACCAGCATGGACGGATGACGAAGGGGAAGAGGGGGGGGGGGGGGCACGCGGTGGACAAACTGACAGCGCAGAATAGACGGGACAAGAGCAGACGGGAGGGGAGCGAAAAAAAGCTGATGATGATAAATGTCATTCTATTATTGCCCGGATAGAATTTAGGACAGCGGGGGGATTGGAGTGGCTGAGTCGAGATGAGGCGGGCTGGAGGTTAGTAGAGCGCTGAGTTCAGAAGTGACCTGTGAAATAGTGTAGCAGACACACACACACACACACACACACACACACACAGTAGCCGCTCTCAGGAGGACAGCGACTCACAAAGTCACCTTTCGACGTGCATGCGCTATAACGCACACAAAGCGCACCCACAAACGCGTTCAGTGCTGCGCGCCTTGCTCGGGCAGCCAGACTCAACGTGAACACAATTGTGTGGCAGAAAAGACACGAACGTGCGCGTCAGACAACACAGATGCAAGCGTCCAGCTGTGAGCCGCTCACGCGCACGGACACGCAACCGCCGGAGCAGAAAACAAACAAACAAACAGGGGTTGTAGGTGGATGCTACGCTAACAAACACACACACACACACACATGCACATGCACTAATAAACACACAAAGACACGCCGCTGTTTGGTCTTGAGAAAAAGAAAGAAAAAAAATGTTACATAATTAATGTTGTTATGTAACCGCCGCTGTAAACACATACGTGTGCACACAGAGTTGTGTTTAAGACAAACGCACACTGGATAACACCCATGTGAAAGCAGATGTACACACACACACACACAGACAGACACACACAGAGTGACCCCTTTGGTTCAAAGTCAGCCTACCGGATGTGTGTGTGTGTGTGTGTGTGCGTGTGTGTGTTTGTTTGCGCCTGGGAACTTTGTAAACACTCACAGCCTATGGGAGGTAATTAGTGCCTTAAGATTAGCCAATCAGTGACAACGTGTAACTCATCACGCAGCTCATTTGCACCTGGAGGAAGTCTTTTGTGCAAATTCTCTCAGGCAGTTTTGGAAAATCCCTTTTTAGTTTTTTTTCTAGAGCATTAGACATCATTTGCGAACGATGAGTAATATTTAGAGAATGCTGTATGCAGAACCAAAGTGCCTCCTCCTCCTCCTCCTGCTCCTCCTCCCCGAGCTTCCCCTGGACTAAATGCATGAATCCCACTGGAAGGCGGTGGAGGCAGAAGCTGCTTTTGAAAGCACCGCTGAAGCCTAAATGTCATATTTGATTGAAACACCTCTTTACTGCTCTTTGTTTACGGTTCTGATCCCGATTTAACTTAATGTTGCCTTTTTTTTCTTTTCTGTTTGACTGGACACTATGGATGGAAAAACATGTAAATCCATAATCAAATTTCACCAAAAAAAAAATGCATTACCAAAATAATATAGAGAAACGTCCTGTTCTCACAATCTCGGCATAAACACACTCAACCCACCGCGCGGCCGCTATAAACATTGTTCTAAGAAGCTTCTGGTGGGGTCCCTCATACGCGTCCTTCCCACGTCACTTCCACTGCTCCGCAGTGACCTCATAGCGGCCTCCAGCTCGCTAGAAGCACGTAGCGCGCGTTGAGTCCCACGCACACATTCGCTTTAATTTGTACCAACATTCTGTTCTATTCAAAATAACACACACACACACACACACATTCTCACAGATATTCCATCTCTTTGAACACTCTCCTTGAGTCCTATGTGGCTCTTCTCCTCCAAGTGTTGAATTTATATTTGCCATAGAACAGGAAAAGTGTTGGCACACACACACACACACACACACACACACACATGCATATTTATAGCGAAAGACTCCCTGATAAGCTGCCTTAATGTCACAATGTCAGGATCGAAGCACAGCCTCACTGCCAGGTGTCATTATCACACAGCATGCATCCTTAAGTGTACAATGTGTGTATGTGTGTGTGTGTGTTCACATAACTATCTCCATGGAGATGTTAGGAATTTGAGTAGAAGTGCACCCCTAGCGGTGAGAAGTATGTTACGTGTAACAATGTTTAGTATAGAATAGTAGTTGGTGTGATGTTAGATAGTATATATTACATTTGTATGTTAAATGAAGTGAATGGATTATAGACAATAACAATTTAAAGTCATATAAATCATATAAATACTGTACACATTAACATCCTGTCATGATGTAATGTTAAAACCTGGGGACAGAAGCTAAATTTCTGTCCTGATGGATTTCTCCTACCTTTCCCCAGAGAGGGTTTTTGGTAGGAGTTTTTGTTCCTGTCAGGTAATAGTTAAGCAAGTGGATGCAAGACAGCCGCATGAGGCAATGTGTTGCACCAGATAAACTGTGATAAACCATTAAGAACTGTGATAAACCATTAAGTACTGTGATCTTATATGTTGTGTTGTAATTGAAGTGTACTAGTTATAAGATGAAGACAAACTATGTATATGATGTTATTTTCACTCTTTGAGGCATAAAGCCAGATGTTTACAAGAGAATGCAGGGGAATGAAAGGGCCAGAAGAGACAGAGAGGGTTTCAGGTTGCTGCAGCAGATTCACCCCTAGGTGTGAAAAGGCTGGACCAGGAGGAGATACATTGAAGGAGCCAATGACATTCGAATACACCCAGAAGACCACCCCCCCTGGGAGCTTCAAATCATCGAACCGGGAGAAGAACAGGCAGATTTTTCCTGCAGCCGTCCTGAGGAGTCACTTTTGACTTGGCCGGGGAAATCTCTATTTCGCGAAATATATCACTATTCACAATTTTATTTCACTTTGTAATTGTAGGCCTTACTCATTGTTTAGTTATTAAATACTTTTTGATTTTTAAAACCCGAGCTAGTTGACTTTTGATTCATTGTATCCTGCCTGGACGAGAGCAAAGGGAAGCTGGTCTCCCCTTCGGCCTTCAGAACCCAACAATTGGCGCCCAACGTGGGGGCTCGAAAGGGGAGAATAGACGTTGCTGAGGAGTTCTGGCCGCGAGTACCATTGGGCCCGATGACAAGGTAAACAGAACCTTTTTCATGAAATCTGTGATAGGTAGATTTAGGAAAACTTAGAATGGTGCTGGCGGCGAGGCCTATAAGGTAGAGGTTAAAGCTAGTACTGTAACATTCATGAATGCAATGAGCTTTTATTGCATAACTATAGAGGCATACTTTTGCAAAGTGAATGTGAATGGGAGCCGGTTTTGTTTCTTTTAGAAAATCCAAATCGCCATTTGGTGCGTTCAGGTACAGACCTTGAGCGTTAGGAAATCCGGTTTTAAAACTGGTCTGCGAGATCGTAGAGACTCGCGGTACAAATTAATAGTAATAGACCCGTATGAGATTGAGAGGGTGTTCCCGCGACGTGTGACGACACCCGCGTAGTTCCCAGGATATCTCACAATAATTACCGGTCTGTGCGTGAAGGGGACGGGCTCGGAGACCTGCTCCACACGTACATTTCGATCAAAAGAAGCCTGAAGCCTCATAAGCTTGAAGTCTTGTAAGCCTGAAGTCTCAGAAGCCTGAAGCCTCATAAGCTTGAAGTCTTGTAAGCCTGAAGTCTCAGAAGCTCGAAGCCTTCTAAAAATAATAAAAAATAATTAAAAAAAAATAAACAAAGCTTGAAGCCTTACAAAAGGAGCTTGGAGTCTCATGAGCCCGCAGTCTAAAACAAGCCACAGTGTGGTCTAATTGATGAATGGATGTTCCGGAGTGTGAATTGATGTGTATATGTGGTTGCGTAACATTGTGTTTATAAATAGAATCTGATCAGGAGACGGGCCACCTCCGGTGACGGTTCATTATGTTGTTGGAAATTAAAGTGTTGGTGAAACGGTCTGATCTACAGAGGCCTGCAGGGTGCTGATAGCACGGCTGGTGATTAGCTTTGCAACAACGTGGGATAGCATTTAGCTTGTTCCATGTGCTCGGCGTTTTACGATCCATGTGCTTTGAGTCAAGGAACTTCCTCTGTGGTGGTTCTTTGTTCGATCGTCAGCTATTGTGTTGACAGCGCTCTGTGTGGTTTGGAGTAGTAAGTGCACGTTGAGGGGAATACCCCTGAGTGTGCCATCTGGTGGGTGAAAGAGGGGAGTTCAATATTTTATCAATATCTTGCTGTGATCGGATGTTGACATTGATGTACACTTGACTTTGTTTACTGGGGTAGTGTAAAGATTAATAAGACAACTTGACTGATATCTGGATTGGTGTTGGAATTCATTTCAACATTGTGTGTTGTAGTGTGGCGTTGAAATTGGTTTACACTCTGGGTTGGATTTGATTTTAAATTGGATCTGAGGGTTCACTTAATTTTGATGGTGTAATTTGAGAAGCCGTGGTGAACGTGTTTGGTTTTGATTTGAATGTTGAACTGATTCCAGATTGACTGTCATTGCATTGTCTGAGGGTTGGGGGTTGCATCATTGTTCATGTTGCAGGGTTTGTTTTGTTTCAGCATTTGAGGGGATGACTCCGCTCTACCACTGATTAACATTACCAGTAGTTTGACTGTACAATCATAACTTTGATTAATTTTGTGCTTCAATCATTGATTGGATTGAATAATTTTCAGACATTAAAATTTGTTTTCGGTTGACTTTGGACTTTGGACTTTGATACTCAATTTGAATTTTGATGTTGACATTTATAAATTTTTAATTGTAATCTTAACTTTTAATTTTTAATTTTTTGACTTTAATGTTTTTCCTCCAGTTTTCTCTCCTCTCGTTCCTTTTACTCTGCGCAATCGTAATTGTAGTCTTTGAATTGGATGGTTGATTTTGCATTTTCAGTACAGTATTGTTTGATGTTGGTTGTTGAACTTCATTTATTGATTTGATTTTAGATAGACATTTTTCGGATAGGAATAATTTTAATTTGATTCAGCTTGGCGGTCTAACAGGATAGCTTTAAAATTGCATTGGGGTAGTGGATTTGATGTTGTTCATTTAGTATCTTTGTAAGGGTTAGATGTTTATACTGTATTCATCAAGTTATGGTTATAGTTCATTTTGACATTTCTTCAGACAGGAGTTGGACTTAATTCGTTTCGGATTTATTCACAGTTAGCATCAGAGTAACATCTTAGACAGAAGGGACTGTTTGTGTTTAGAATACACCAGGTTGTATAATGGCTGTGTTTACGACTCAGGAGTTGCTGGGTAGGGCCAGAGAACGGATGGAGGAACAGACAGAGGCCAAGGAAAGAGAGAAGGAGTGGAGTATGATGAAGAGTTATTTGAAAAGATGGCAAAAGAATGGGTGGTTTCCAACAGTGTCACCACCAGTGGGTGAAGACAGGCACAAGGTGTGGAGGGAGACTGTAACAGCAAGAGATCAAGCCACTGCGGCTTATGTAGGAGCCAGCTGTTCTGATAGATTGAGTAAGAAGAGAGCCCTCAAAAAAGAGGAAAAGAGATCAGCCCGCACAAAGCGGCTGCTTGCCTACTGGAAGTCAGTCGACCCAGCCACTCCCCACTCTGATGATGAACTGGAAGAAGACGAAGCAGGTAGCAGTGAGCCTGGCCGGAAAACACCAAGTGAAAGCCAGAGGGACACAGAAGAGCTGCATATCACAACAGGACTCCTGTCTATCAAACTACATGTGCAGAGAACCCATCCACACAACGGCGAAGAAGGAGAGGGTGCTTTTGGAGGACGTCATCCCTATAGACATTCAATCCTGGTGAAGATGGCTCCAAACCGCCACGCAGACTACATTCTCCCTGTAAGAATTGAGCCGCCTGCAGCCTCTTTTGTGACACAGTGCCCACTACAAAGGAAAGCCAACGATCAGACAGAGTTTGTGCCCTGGAGTCATCGAGACATGAAATCACTGGAAGGGGCACTGCCGCCATTGGATGGAGGAGCTAGCCTATGGATCCTGCTCTTTGAAAGGCACACAGAAGATGATGAGTTGGCTCTTGGAGACATACGAGCCTTAATAGCCCACAAGGAGGGTGCTGACAATTTAAGAGCCTTAGAAGCGAGAGCAGGAACGACCAACCACGAAGATAAGACTCCATTCAATCAAATCAGAGGAGTCTTTTGGGCCACAATGCGAAACATCTGGCCTACAAAACTAAGGTTGACCATCCTGATGGGGCTGAGTATGAAACCAGACGAAGACATGTCTCAGTATCTAAGGAGAGCAGAAACGGAATGGCATAAGGCCACAGGTGAAGGACACAATAGTAATGAAGCTAGTTGTGCAGTTTGGCGATACACTGTGGAGCAAGGCTTGTCCCTGCCAATTCAAACAGCGCTGGGAGGAGTAGTGGGACTGAACAGCATGGATGACACCACATGGAGAGACTGTCTCACCCACTATCACCAGAGACAGCAGGCAGTGGAGACGAGCGAACAGGAAGAAATTAAGAGACTGACAAAACGGCTCCTAAAGGTTCAACTGGGAAAAGTAGATGCTGAAGTAAACAAAAAACAGCGAGCCAAAAAACAACTTCCGGTGAGTGATGAACAAACCCAATTACCCGTTCCTCCACAGGCCCAATATCCAGCCCCAGCATTCAGAGACCGTTCAATGGGTCACCACCAACCACCACAGTACAGGGGGCGGGGCCGAGGCAGAGGGCGTGGATACAGAAGGAGAGGGTTCTACAAGGTGGGAGGAGCAGGAGGAGGATGTTATATATGTGGACAGGAGGATCATGGGTGCAGAGAGTGTCCTAGGAGCTACGAAAGGGACAAGCGACTAAACCCTCCGCCACAGCCGTTCAATCCAATGCAGCCGCCTCACCCCTCATGCCAAACCCCCAAAGCAGACAAAGCCCAACAACTAACTGGTGACACACCGACCCCCGCTCCTTACAAACTGCCCAGATAAGGACCCTAGCCTCGATAGTTTACGACTCACATTCCAGGTAGAAGAGGAAGAATAGGGAATATAGACCACTGAGAGTGTCAGCTGAAAATAGATTTTAAAACCCATAGGGAAGATTGATTTAAAATAAGGGAAGGGAAACAGTCATTGGAAACTAGGAGACAAGGTTATGAAAGATTTAAATGAGTAATGAGGAGAATTTTTGTGTATAGTGTCGTGTTTTGGTATTAATGTTTGTTGTTCTAGTCTTTTCCTACACTCAGAGATGAGCTGTAAATTGTTGAGTGCTGCCATTGAGTGTATAGTGCACGATACACTTGATACAGTATCTTGATGATGGAAGCAAATGTCTGATCAAGGAACATTGATAGTAGCAGTACAGGAAATATGGGAACTTTGTTACAGACGGTCGTCTTGTAATTGTTCAATGGAGAGTACACGCTACATTTGACTGTGCTAAACATGAGAGATCTGTGATCTATCAGAGTTGAATGAATGAGTGAATGTATGGAATCTAAACTTGGACACGAGCTAAGTTTGAGTTTGCAGGTAACAGACATGCCTCCCTGATCCTCTGCTTTGCTTTGGGCGGCAGAGCAGTAAAAGTGGAGATTAACACTTAGGACAAAGTAGTGGGGGAGGTCCTGACCAGATGGGTCGGATGCAAATTGATTTCACTATCTCTGGGTGCTTTTCAGGATCAAGGGAATCACTATCTTCCCTGTTGTTTTGTGACCCCGTTTTAAAAGGGTTAGAGAACCTTTTGTTATTTCACTGAGGGGGTTGAGACTAACCTTCTGATACATTGTTTAAGCTGTGGGTTTTAAGGATACGATGATACATCTGCAGATGCTCATCCACTTGTGATAGTGGTTTACAAGGTTATAGCAGATTGACTGTAATGATGGGAGACCTCAATGAGGCCATGGGATGGTTCATTTGGAAGAAGGTAAAGGATGTTGAATAGTTTAACAGCAATGAGAGAATTGATTGTAGGATGGTGAAAGGTGAAGCAATATTTTTGTGAATCCTAGCGTGAGCAGATCTATTACTTCAAGGTTAGAATGAAGAAAGAAGGTTTGGTGGATGAAGTTGATTAAGACATGGAACGGTCATACTACACTTTTGGGATGGGACCTACAAGCGAAAACACAAAGAGAACATCGAATGGGGCATTTAAGACAACAGGGGTGTTAATTTTTCTGAGTTGACCATGGGGGTCAATAATCAGTCATATAGGATATTTGAATTTTTGATAAATGAATTGCTCCTCAATTTGGTCGGAAACAAGGCCGTTAGAAGAGGGCATTTTTACAAGCAATAGGTAAATACACTAGGGTCAGATAGATTTATGCAGAAGCATTGGTTGATTGACATGCATAACATTGTTAATCAGGTGATGTTCTAATCCAAAGCAACTTGCAGGGAGTTTGAGCATGAGGGAACAGGACCAGTACAGCAAGAACAAAGAAGAGATTTTCCTTTTAAGAAAGCAAGATTTACAAGTGTCATCTAGGTGCTAATTACTCTAGTTGTAGTGGGTAGAGAAGTATTTTTAGCTGTATAGGCTTTATGTTGTCCTAATATTAGTAGAGAACTCTTTCCATGATTTAGGAGTTAGAGGGACTAGCAATGAGCAGATATAGAATTAGAAGTAAATTAGGGACAAGTTTGAGAGGCTGCATTTCAGAAGAGAGGCAGAGTCTGGAAGGTGATGGCGACATGGGGGAGTAAGTAAGCAGGACTCCCTGCTGCAACAACAACTGATAAGAGGAGGAATCTGATGGAGCCATAAAATCCACAGGTTGTATTTCATCTCAGAGTCACACATGCAGGTTTGAGCATCACACACGGTTTGAAAGGAAGCAATCCTTTTCTATGATTTTGACTTACACAATTTTCTTTAAATATCAGTGCATGACAATTGTTAACTCTGTTTTGCTTTTCAATCAGGAACAGGCGACTTCAATGCAAGGAAGTCCAGATCGGCTACGACACCCAGTAGAACAGCGTTGAGGGGGCAAACCAAAAACATCAGTTTTTAAATAACTGAGTTAGAATGTCTATTCCAACATAGATGTGTAGATTTCATTGATTCAAGGTGTTAGGAAGAAAATATAGTCTTACTTAATAGTTCTCGTAGAAATTACTTCCAAAATGATTAGAATGTTTGTAGCAAAACCCCTGAAGATCCAAAAGGAGTTTAGATACTCGTGTGGCGGTTTTGAGATAACAGCAGACGCAGGACGAACCAAGACACAAGGACTGATGAGACACACAGATGATACAATTAACTGAGTATTAGGGAAATGATTGTGTTAAATGTTGAGTTCCAGTTATGGTTTAAATAAGCACACACTAGATGGGAGAACTGATTTGCTTTAGCAACGGGAGTAGAGCACACGTACATCCACTCTCTCACACACATCTACACACATGCACACATAGCCGCGCCACTTGTGCTTCTCTATTCAACAGCGGATTGAGGAATCTTGTTCTCAGAGCAGTCAGCTCATAGGAACTGTGGGTGTCCGAGGACCAAGGAGGGAGTGTGAAGCTAAATCACACGTCTAGGATGGCAGCTACGTGTCATCTGACCAACCTGCTGACAACAACAGATGTTCGAGCAGAGGAACATCAAAGAGAAGTATAGACACACTCACACACAACAAAGAAAATCACGAACACTGAGCTGATGTCACACACAGTAGAGGAGGGCCAGGAGCTGCTGTTACACTTGAATACACTTATGATGGACATGATCAGGAGGCATAGAAACAAATGCCAAGGAGATTAACGCAGAACAGAAATTGAGGGGTTTGAATGCATTCAGAGCAGCTATAGGGTCACAATGAACATCATTACCGAGGTTAAAATTAAGCAACATTAGACACATGGACATGTGAACCTCTGGGCATACGGTGAAAGAGAAGTTCACCATTTCATAGAATTGTCCTTAAATTAGATAACTGCAGTATTTTCTCAAGTTAAAAGGATTTGTCGTTACAGAGATAATTGTTTTAAGATGGCGAGAGGTTCTTGTATGTGCTGTTTCCATTTCACTCCAAACAGGGCTGAGATCATTCTTCAATGCAAATGACTCCACACAACAACAGGTGGAGAGAGTGTGTCCATTGGTGAAGAAGGGTAAAGCTATAGAGGACAGGGTCACATCCCTTGACCCGGTGGTTATGTTCTCTTCCTTAATGTGTAATTTTTATTTTAAAGCACTGTGGCGCTGCCATTATAAAACGGATATTCGGTTTGATGATGTCATCCTTCCGGGAACAATCAGGGGGAGCATTCTTTGAAAGTCACATCCTGAGCTGCCCCTAGTGGGGGTAAATTATGTTCCTTATAATACTTGTTCTTTAGTTTCAGATACTTTGTCTCTTACAAATTGATGTGTGTTGAACCTTTAACAACTAAGTTACTTCACAGATTAAGTTCACAAGGAGATCCAGAGGAACATCTTCAGGAAGATTTTCCTACAGCAGCCATAAGGGGAAAAGATTGAATAAGATTTTTTGTGATAGAACTACACTGGTTTCTCAGGGGAGAGACTCACGAGGCACCTATAGAGGGTTAACAATAGACACAGTTACTGGTAGTTAAGATCACATCACTGGGAAAATACCATCAGAGAAAGCCTTGAGAAGCATGAATGAACTACATTAGTCTAAAAGTCACATTTATAAGAGAAAGGATGCTATGAAAGTGCCAAGGAGGGTGCCACAGGAGATTGAATTCTAGAATCAGATCGCAGATGGATTTGTGAACAGTAATAAAATTGTTGATTGGATGAAACTGCATTTGATAACAACAGGTGCTACGAATGAAGACCTGCATGAGTCATTAGATGCATGAGACTCATGGCCTGGAACAATAAAGTGGCTTTAGACATGATGGAAGCTGGAAGGGGTAGCTTCGGCAAAATGTTTGGGTTTGTTTGTTGTGCGATCATCTCCAACAACACAGCTCCTGATGACTCGGTGACCAGAGCACCGGCTTGACTGACGGCACCACCAGCAGCTGACAGACAGCTAAGGCGACAACCATCCTCTCACCAACGGGTTTGTCAGTATTTTGCACAATGGAAAAGTGTGTTCTTGTCTACGTTAACCCTTCTTGTGTTACAGTTGTTATTTAGTCCACTGCGGAAGAAGCTACAACTCCTGCATTTTTGGACTCCAGCAGGGATTCGTCAACATGGGTCAACACTTAGTGAGATTAGAGTACAGGGAAAGCGGTAGCGAATAAATGTTGAAGGACAAGCTTTGCTGATGGATATGACTGTGTGATATTTTTTGTCCCTGAGAGATGCTCACAGTGAACTGTGAGCAAGGAGGGAATTTGTTAGGAATTTGAGTAGAAGTGCACCCCTAGCGGTGAGAAGTATGTTACGTGTAACAATGTTTAGTATAGAATAGTAGTTGGTGTGATGTTAGATAGTATATATTACATTTGTATGTTAAATGAAGTGAATGGATTATAGACAATAACAATTTAAAGTCATATAAATCATATAAATACTGTACACATTAACATCCTGTCATGATGTAATGTTAAAACCTGGGGACAGAAGCTAAATTTCTGTCCTGATGGATTTCTCCTACCTTTCCCCAGAGAGGGTTTTTGGTAGGAGTTTTTGTTCCTGTCAGGTAATAGTTAAGCAAGTGGATGCAAGACAGCCGCATGAGGCAATGTGTTGCACCAGATAAACTGTGATAAACCATTAAGAACTGTGATAAACCATTAAGTACTGTGATCTTATATGTTGTGTTGTAATTGAAGTGTACTAGTTATAAGATGAAGACAAACTATGTATATGATGTTATTTTCACTCTTTGAGGCATAAAGCCAGATGTTTACAAGAGAATGCAGGGGAATGAAAGGGCCAGAAGAGACAGAGAGGGTTTCAGGTTGCTGCAGCAGATTCACCCCTAGGTGTGAAAAGGCTGGACCAGGAGGAGATACATTGAAGGAGCCAATGACATTCGAATACACCCAGAAGACCACCCCCCCTGGGAGCTTCAAATCATCGAACCGGGAGAAGAACAGGCAGATTTTTCCTGCAGCCGTCCTGAGGAGTCACTTTTGACTTGGCCGGGGAAATCTCTATTTCGCGAAATATATCACTATTCACAATTTTATTTCACTTTGTAATTGTAGGCCTTACTCATTGTTTAGTTATTAAATACTTTTTGATTTTTAAAACCCGAGCTAGTTGACTTTTGATTCATTGTATCCTGCCTGGACGAGAGCAAAGGGAAGCTGGTCTCCCCTTCGGCCTTCAGAACCCAACAGAGACCATGTGAGACTCTATTGACAGTTTGCATATCATTGCAAAGACTACAGAGATTTTTAGTCTGCATGTTTGAAAGTAAAAGTATATATATATATATATATATATATATATATATATATATATATATATATATATATATATATATGACATATATATATATATATATATATTTTAGTGCTGTCAAACGATAAAAATATTCAATCGCGATTAATCACATTTACGCCATAATTTATTTAAAATTAATCGCAATTAATATCATTTATTTTCAATACATTTTTCTTCATTTTAATGCTCTTGGAAAAGTGGATTGGCTTGCTTTATGCAAATGTTTTATTTTACTGAAAAACAACACAAACATTGCCAAACAGTGCGGTTCAAAATCAAATGATAAAGTGCACATTTCGGGTAAACAAGGACTCAGTCTTTAGTGCAGTTAAACCATGGCTCAATATGTTAGGGGTCAGGCCTCTTATTTTAGAAACAATGAACCATAACAGTTAACCAATAAAAGGTAAGCTTACTACTTCTTTGCTTTCAGCAGCTACTCAACAGTCATCCCCCCCCCCCCCCCCCAAAAAAAAAGAGAAAGTATGACATACATGTGATTAATCATGATTAAATATTTAAATCGTTTGACAGCACTAATAGATAAATATACTTGTATATTATATATAAGAAGAATTAGGGCAAATCTGCAAATGTTTTGCTAATAATGTGAGTTGACATACGGAACGATATTGTGTACTGAATCAAAGACCTCAGACCTCACCCTCACCTTCCTTTAAAGAATCAAGGGGAGAAGAGCTCCACTTCTGGTCCTGGGTTCCCTGTGGTGACGATCGAGCTGCAAAGACGGACCTCACGGTGCAGCGGAGCGAAGCCGCTGGTGTCGATACGACAGGAAGAAAACGTCGATTGGACCGGAACTAAACGTGAACGGAGGCCAGAAGTCGAGGTGCGTTCAGGGTTTAACAATCTCCGGGGGGGGGGGGGGGGGGAGCTCGGTGGCACTCAGAGGCTTCATCATCACGCTGATAAACATCAGGAGTGAAAAGAGTCAACAAGTCACAGTTGAACTAAATCAGTGAGAAATAAAGCTGATAAGAGTTAATGGTACATTGTTTTGGACGAATGACACGCAATGTAATGTAACAACAATACCATCGTATTTTGTTTCTCACTTTTCTTTTTTACTTTTCTTCTGCCTTTGAGCAACGTTTCATATCAAATATATTTTTAAATATCATGTATTTTATATCAAATGTCGCCATTATGACAATAATTGTAATCTTCATTAGTGTCGTCATTTTGATGAACTAAAACAATTAAGTGTTGCTTCGGGCCCCCCCCCCCCCCCTCATCGTCATTATGTTTTTCTTCCCCCCCTCAGCCTCCATCGGTCCGTCATTTCATCACATTTCATCACTCAATGGTTGGCTCTCGAGGGGGATCGGGGGGGCGGGGCTTCAGCAGACTTACAATCTCCACCTCTTCTCCGCCTTTAAGCTCCAACTCTGCCCCCCCCCCTCCCCTCACCACCCCCTACTATTTCACAGCTGGATGGGACACACACAGGGCAGTAATGAGAGCACACAATGGTGTCTGCAGGAGGAGGCTTTCAGAGGCCATCCTGGATCACGGTAACCATGGAAATAAGTGCCACAGTGGTGACACACACACACACACACACACACACAGAGTGACTTATCCGACCCTCCCAGTGCACTCTTAAAGAGAAATCTTTACTCCGAGCGCTTTGTGACGGATGGACACCTCAAGGCCTCCGGGGGGACGGATATAGCGACAGTA
Organism: Pungitius pungitius; assembly: GCF_949316345.1. Lineage (NCBI taxonomy): Eukaryota > Metazoa > Chordata > Actinopteri > Perciformes > Gasterosteidae > Pungitius > Pungitius pungitius. The sequence continues at coordinate 2,146,961 of NC_084909.1, forward strand.
CAGTACAAATGTACGGAACGCATCGCAAGATGGGATTGCAACAAAACAGAAATACACAAGTGTCGAGATTGTGTAAAACGTCTGAAGTCTAAATATACCAAGAAAATAAAGTACAGCAGACAAATCCAAGCCAATGAATCCGTGCTACTTCACAATTTGCACTCTAAATTAAAATAGTGCTAATAAGAAACCCCAAAGTAGTTCTCTGGCGTGTTAAAAGGCTTCGGCGCCACATGGCACCCGTCTTTAAAAAAGGTGCTACTTAGCACCTTTGGAGGGGACATTGAGCCACACGTTGCTCTACGGAAGTGGTGCTGCGTGAGCTGATGAAGCCTTCTGTGTGCGTGTGTTTCTCTGTGGCTCCGTGTGACGCCTGAACGCCACGTCGGGAACGAGAGTATTTTCTACACTTTCGCTCTAGAAGAAAAAAGACGTGATTTCGATGTAAAAGTCAGACGTCCTCCAGCAGGAGGGAAAGGCGAGAGACAACGTGCAGCAAAGCAGAGGACGCTGGCGGTGACTCCTCATGGACTCCTCCTCGTGGGATTCTTGGTTCAGATTCTTGTGGCATATTTTATTTCTTGTGCAAAAAAAAAAAGTCCACCAAATTGCAAATAACGCTCCTTTTTTTTGTTGGTGCTGCAGAATGACTTAATGTGCAAATCATTTAAAAAACATTTGTTTGTTATTTCATTTCATTTTTCTTCTGACTCAACCTTTTCGAACCTCACAATAAGTCACCTGCACAAATACCGAGGTGCTTTCAGCAGTCGGGTTGTGACTAATTAAAATAAAAGTCTAGTTCAAAAACTTCCAGAGTAAAACATAATTACAATTCACTTTAATGGCTTTCATTATCCTGTCTGCTAAATGTCCAAAAAACAAAGACTGTACAACAGCTCGCCCTTCGTTGCACTTCATGCACCAAGGAATCTGTTTTACTCTCTTTTAACGCCTGTTTTTGGTGCGTTTTCAAGGCTCAATAAATCACCATGAAATGGGTCCCGTTGGCCAAAGTGATGTCATCCCCACTCGTCACATGGTATACCTCCTTTGATTACGTGGTGGTGAGACCGGGACACGCCTGGGCTTCTCAAAGAGCATTTCATGGATCAGAAGCTCCATATATATGAGGAGGGGGGGGGGGGGGCGGGGAGTGACAGAAGGAGGAGGACTCGGCAAACCATGGACCCCCTCCGAGCCCACGATGGGCTCCTGGTGAGATGAAGCACCGATGGGTAGAGAGGGGGCGGTGAGGAGGGCGGCGGGGGGGGGCGGGGGGGGGTGAAAACGCACAGGAGACAGACAGCTGCGCGTGAGTGACAGGCGGAGACGACGGCTGCAGCAGCGCTAAAATAAATCACAAAGCGCTGCAACTAAGTGTGACTGAAATGTTTATGAAACGGCAGCATAATGGAGAGACAGCCTGGGGGGGGGGGGGGGGGGGAGAGAGAGAGAGAGAGAGAGAGAGAAAGCCTGACTGCCTGTCACCCGAGGAACAGAAGATAGCCCAATAAGAAGCGGGTGTAGGTGGATGTGTGGTGGGTGGAGGCAGAATTATTCCCTAACGTCGGTCTACGGCTCCTCGTCGAGGTGTGAATGTGAAACGTGGACCACGTTACGTCAGAACCATCGGTGGGACCTGTGACCTGTGACCTGTGCGTGAAATGGGCTCCTGGGCGCCGGCTCCTCCCTCCCTCCCTCTCTTGCTAATTGGTGACATTATGTCGCAGAGCAGATGCGTTTAATCTGAGATTCGTGACCTTAACTCTGCGGGTCATCGATGTTTGAATCCGTCCCAATTAGTGTCTCGTGTCCCCAATCAGTCCAAGTATGAAAGGCTCCTTGAAGCTGGAACGTGGAATTAAAAAAAAAGAGAGCGTTCGTTCCACACCCTTTATTAAAATGTTATGTCAAAAGTCTAAACACATAGATGAGCTTTATTTGCACTTGGTTGTTACAGAAAATGTTTCAGTGCATCAATAAATGTGTGCAGTTATAATCCCTTTGAAATTAAGGCTTTTTCAGCATATTTATGGGCCTTTATTCAACAGACGGAGGACTTTGAACTACTACGTGAACGATGTGCTGAACCTTTACCTGACTCGAAGGAGCCGCTGTAGAAATTGAAGGGACGGAGGACTGAACCTGATCTTTTCTTAGTTTAACCACAGCCGCTGTGAGACACTTCATTCATTTAATGAAACTAGAGACCGTGAACACGTTCCTACGATGTTTGCTGAAGAATAACGGTCATTTGGAGAGAACGAAACGACGCATCAGACGCCAAGCGGAGCGGGTTACATAAGAAAACCTTTTAATGAAACTCAACGGCTGCAAATCTGATTCATTCGTGCGACAAAGGAGAGAAATTAGCATAAGGGCGACGGGGAGCAGTGACTCAACGCGCGAAATCTGGCCCGGTGAGGGAGAAAGAGACGAGGAGCTGCTCGCGCGGAGGGAGGAGAGGACCATTTGAACTACTGTGCTCCTCACGAAGCCTGACTCCTGCAGCAATAACAGAGCAGCTCATGCTAGGCAAGCTGTAATTATTTTAATTAGCCCTTGTTTGAATCTGAAAAGAGGCCCAAAGGTGGAGTTTGACACACGGAGGTGGGATCCTCCGCGCGGTGTGTGTGCGTGTGTGCGTGTGTGTGTGTGTGCGTCCTCCACACTGTCCTCCAGAGGAATCACTACCTCACACACGGGCCTTATTTGTTTGTGCACCTGCCGGGTTCCCCGTCTCCCCTGGTGCTCCCTAACGAACGCTCCTCGGCTCCTCCTCCGCCCCGTCGCCCGGAGAGTAAAAAGAATATGCGGATCATCGCTTTTTTTCGGGGTCGCATGAAGATATTCGAAATGTCGACATTTCAGGAGAAATCTAAATTCCTGTGTGTTTTAAATGTGAATATTTTTAACACTGAAGAGATAAAGAGGCCGGTACCGCGAAACAGTTGAAAGGTTTAGAGAGGGATCCCGTCACGACTTGGTCCTCGTGCATTTTTTTATGTGGGGGCGGCCCTGTAAAAGGACCCCAGGCTGTAAAAGCTGTACGAACCCCCCCCCCCATGTCTCCAACACAACGACGTTCCCATGCAGCTCAGCCACGTCCTCAAAGACGCGGGAGGACTTTGGCTTTCACACGGGAGAAAGTCCTGTGTTTGTTTGACCCGCCGCTCCCCCCCCCCCACTCCCCCGCCGCTCCCCCTCTCGGCCTGCAGTCGGAGAGACGTATTGGCGACGTGTCAAAGTCCTGGTGGAAGAACGTGTCCCTGGAAAACGAAGTTCGTGCTCATTTCTTTTCAGAAGAGCAGGCTGGAAAGAGACGTAGGAAGCAAGAGCGTGCCCTTTGTTTCTCCAAGCCGATTGGATGTCCAGGTCACATGCTTCACCAGCGTCATTAACCTGGTCTGTTTCTAATCAAAACACAACTTGGAGGTAGCCCTGGGATTCTCATGCAGAAGCAGAAGACGTGTTCAGACGTCGGGGTGGAGAGAAACTACGAGTTGGAACTGCAGCTGAAACCCTCAGAAATCGTTTTTTTCTGTTTTCAAATGGCGATTATGACAAAGACAGCCAGATGGAGAAGTCAGAGGAGCACTCCCCCTCCCACCCCCCCGCCTCACCCTCCCTTCTCAGTAGCCAAGGAAACCAACCCAAATCGTCGCTCACTTGAGGTCGGGGTTCACGGGTGACGTGCAGGAAACACGCTGGAGGCTTCGAGCTCAGAGCGAAACGGAGGAGGGCCGGCCAGCAGAGCTGGGACGGCCTCGCGGGAGGAGCTTCTCCACAATGACCTCACCGCCCGAACCAGCGGGACGGCGTGCCGAGGCGATGAGCCTGCTCACTCGCGTGTCCTTCCTGCGTCCAGATCGTCCAATTTACACGTCACTCTGCGCGTGGAACGTTTCATCCGCTCACTTTAACCGTTTCCATCATTTCTTTTGGTTTTTGTCTTTTTCGTGGCTTGAAAAGATATTAATTAAGAATACATTCAAAGACCTCCACTTGGACTCATTAGCTAAAAAAAAAACAAACAACAGTGAGCAATAATGTGAGCTTCCGGTGCTCAAAGCTTTTCAAAAATGACATCTTAAAAACAGCCGAGTCCATCCTCATTAAAAAACACCTCCTGCTCAAGAAAACAGCCTCCAATTAGGAGCCTTCACGGATGGACGGGCCTGAGCGACAGACGCACTCAAAGAGACGCTGATGTTGCGGCGTCTCAAAGAAGCAGAGAGACCCTCACCGCGCACTGTGAGCCTTCAAGATGTTTACGTCCTCCTCTGCGTCCGCTTGAGCGGCGCTCGGCATTTCGGTGCATATGGGAGGAGGGGGTATAAATAGACGCGCCCCGGGCCTCGGATTGGACACCACCCGTGACCTCTGACCCCGCTCCAGCAGCCAGCAAAAGACGGTTCGGGCAGGATGATGACGCCATCATAAGCGTTTCCCCCCCGTCGTTGTACACTCGTGACACAAAGAACACTCCGTAACTTTCTATTGTTTTCGCAGAGAACAAAACGAAGCACAGAGCTTTGGGCTTAAAGGATAAACCCCGCGGCTGCGGTGTGTTGTTCTGATAAATCCAACAAAACCAACACAACAAAAACAACAACATCGGTCAATTTGGTTATTTTTCTCGAGCATCACTAACAGGCGCACGGCTGTAATCTCCACATCCGTCAGGACTAATGTGGAATATGTGCTTCTCCTCATCTCCATTAGTTGTTGCATTGCAAAGAGCTTGTCACGAGGGACGAGGTCGAGGGCAAGGAGGGAGGACCCAGACGCGGAGTTGAAAAATAAAAAGACTTTAATTGTCAAAACTCAAAATCAAAATCACTCCAACCAAAAAAAGGGGAGGAAGGAGGCAAAAACAAAAAACACAAACAAGGACCTGGACCTGGACACACAGACTTGACTTACTTGGACGCATGAACGGTCGACATGTAATGACACCACACCAGACAAGGGACTCACAGGGCTTAAATACACAAGGGAGGTGCAGGTGATGGAACACAGGTGGAAACGATCAGGCACGGCAGACAATTACAGGGGAAGACAGGACAAGGCAGGAAGTGAAGTTACCCAGGATCACAAGAGACATAAAAACTACAAAATAAGACAAGAAGCAGACCCAAACCGTGACAGAGCGAATCTGGTGCATGAGGTAGAAAAAGGGATAATTAGTGATAGCGAGGCACTCGCACAGTTCATAAACAGCTTAATGGCTCGTAAAAAGGGAGAAAACCGGAGGAAAGGTGGAAGAGAAAATGTGATTCTTTGTGTAAAGCAGCCGAATGCTATTTTAAGTTGGAGAGCCTTCAAAAGCACCTGAGTGTCCTTCTCCTCTCAGCCTCTCTCAATCCTCCACCTCCACCAGTAATTATCTTTTCCTCTTTACTCTCTGCAGAAATTCATTCTGCCACACTGAATAAGAGAGAGAGAGAGAGAGAGAGAGAGATGTGCAACAAAAGCAATGATTTCAGATGGCATTTCTTTTAAAAGTGTTAACACGGGTGTGTTTTCCATGAACATGTGTGTAGAGCATGTAAAACAGATGTGTTGGGTTATTTCAACCTCCTCAAAGTGTCAAACAACACAAGCGCAGCAGGTGAACACTACTAGCAAGCTACTAGCAATGCTAACCGCTAGAGATGTAAAACAGCTGTACGATAGTGAAGAAACGTACACCGGGCACTTCTTTGACATTTGTCTTTTATATGGTGACCAATAGTTGATAGTTGATCCTCTCTCCCGGGTGTGGGCCCACGAGGGGGGGGGAAATGCGCTCGGTGCATCCGTCCTGAAGCTAACAGCGCTAACCGCTAATGCTAGCCCGAGCCGCCGGGACACGGATCATTCATGACCGTCGCGCCTGAAGGACACAACCTCATGTTACTGAATGCGCGGTGACGCCTTTGCCCGCGTGAGCGCTGCTTCGGGAGCGGAGGGCGTATCCGGCAAAGAGAAACAGGCCTCATCTCGTCTGCTGCAGGCCACGTTTTTGGACTCCCTTTTCTTTTGTATCTGAAAAAAGGTCACGCATGAAACAGTGTGGTCTCATTTTGAACCTAAGCAGCTGCAGATTGCCTCCATAGATTATGATCCCCCTTAAATTAGACACGATTCCTGATTAATAAATGCCCATTTTTGCAATATTTGAAACCATCTTGACTGAGATTCTACTGTTCTTTGTTTAGGCGCGGCGGGAAGAAACACCCGAAGGAGATATGTGCTTCCATTTATAGTTCTACTTTGAAACTTTAGCTGTATTAGTATGAGCGTCCAACTGCTTGCTCTTACAGCAGACAAAACATGTTAATTATCTGTATTTGTATTAACCCCCCAAAAATTGCCTTTATGGCCGTTTCTGTTGCCCCCAAGTGGCCAAAAACTTTAAATGCCGGTTTTAAGAAACCAGGAGTAACGAAAAAGTTACGACGTGAACATCATGCGGCACAAAAAGTGATTACAAACGGGGATAAAGGCTTTTTTCCCATGGATTCACACACACACACACACACAGGTTTTGGGGCGTGGACCCGGGCCCTGGATCAGAGTCGCAGTTTGTCGTGGGTCCTGTGTGTGGTTGCCATGGCAGCAGGTGTTTGCTGATGTCCGCTGGTCCCAGTGAAGTCACAGCAGCCGACTCTGGCAAACCGCACGTCATTCCTCCTCTCTGAAGGAGCCGAGACATGCCCTTCACCCCCACACACACACACACACACTTAACTGGGCTCAACTGTCTGGTAAATAAGGACACACCTATTGGCATTAAAACCAGCTGAAGTAATGAAGCCCAGCTGCAGCGCGCAGGGACTTAGATTCGCTTCGAACAGTAGTTCAGCCTTCAAAAAAAAAAAAAAAAAGAAAATAAACCTCTGAACGGAGTGATTCACAGAGCGAACGACTTCCCATTGAGATAAAAATCGTAAGAGACAACATTCCTGCACTGGTGAACACGCCAAACAGGGGAGATAAAATGCCTCAGCGTGACGCTGGACATCTTTGTGTCTCGTGTTCTTGTTTCCTCTCTCTTCCCGTAGTGGAGTCACGTTTCCCTGTTTTTTTTCTATAAAGAGATCAAAACACCGTTAAGGTTTTGCAGCAGAAGCTGTTTGTTTTAAGGATGTTTTTTCTCTTCTCAGCGTAGAGGAGGTGGGAGATTAACGATGGGAGTCGCTGAGTTCGGGAGGAGTCGTTCGCGCAACTCTTTTCGAGTGGAGCTCAACTTCCGTGAACTTTGACCCCAGGAGCAGCACCGTTGACCCCAGAGAAGCAGTACACGGATTTAGAAAGAAAACAACAGCTAGTGACGTTACTTTCTTGTCTACCTTACCACAAGTGCAGCACCTATGGCTGAGGCCTAAAACAGCACAACAACCCGACATGCCGTCTCTGGAGTTTTCCCCTGATCTATCCTCCCTGAGGTTAATACCACACACACACACACACACACCTCCTCTGTCAGTCCCCGTCCCCCCCCCCCCCCCCCGTCTACTCAGGAGTGAAGTGTCGTCCTTTGTTTCCCGCGTGCCGGAGGAGAAAAACTGGAGGTGATGGAAAAGCCCCCAAAGCTGGTGGAGCAGGAAGAGATTTTCAGATAAAAAACAGATTTTAAACCAGTGTGTTTCTGTGTTTTCGAATCTGAAATCCTCTTTTAAGCTCTGCCGCTTCGATTCCAGCGCCAGAAACCCCCGCCGCCACCTGCCGAGCGAAGGTCGCTTTTTGAAAATCCCACACGACGTCGCATTAACTGAACACTCTCCCACATTCTAAGTGGCTCCCTCTGTTTGTTCTCTGCACACACGCAGAGAAACCTGCAAGCCCGACGCGCTTATCATCCGGCAAAGCCGCGGTTGCGGCGCATTATTTCTTTTACGCAACGGCGTCCGGCGCCTGAGTGAAGCCACGATGCCCTTTAGAAGCTCGAAGGTGAGACGCTGCAGACCACGTGCTTTACTTAAAAACAGATACCAGGTAACTTTAAACGTCACAAATCCAATCCCCGTCTGCTCCAAAGTGCGTCTTTCCACTCCGTTATCAATGAATGAAATGACCGGGGTCCTGATAAGATTCCTCGCTGCGCCGCCGTTGGCCCGTCGTCCATCATCGGCACGAGGCCGCGATAAGCGCCACGCGCAGGGGGGGTCAGCTTGCGAAACGTCTACAAAAAACAACACGTCCCTTTACGTGCAGGATGGAAAAGGGTTCATGAGGGTGCAGGAAAAGACGCGTTCAGTCGCACGCGGCCATGAAAAGACAAAAAAAGACAACGTCTTTTGCTTCTGTTCTTATTGCAGTTTGCTAAATATTCATTGTGACATCACGTATTTACTTTACGTTGCATCCTCAGAGACACTGATGGGGGGGGGGGGGGGGGGGAAACGCACAACCCACATGCACAAGTGTAAAGCTTCCTGTGTCGCCCGAGGAGGCTGCACTTTGGGTCTTTTGTTTCTTCTTGTGCGATGAATTGTGCCGTATTGTGCCAGAGCTGCACACACACACACACACACACACACACACACACTCCCAACTCCTGACCAGCAGCTGGAATGAGGTGGTGTGTGTGAGATGTGGCACCAGTGGCGGAATGATACCGGGAGACAGAGGGGCCCCCTGATTGCTTTGCATGCACACACACACACACACAGACACACAAACACACGTTGCATTGTCGTTCCTCTTGACGGGTTTCCAGGGGTACGTGACTAACGGATCATTGTTCCTCTTCTCGGGACGGACGGACAGTAACACACTGGACGCGGGAGACACAACGCGGAGACTCACAGCGAGTCGGGATGCAGCTGAAATAAAGTCACATCAACCCACTTGAGGCACTTTGGTCTTCTTCTCGCTCTGATCCTGGAGGCCCGCGAGATAAAACCCGTCCCCTGTTTGGTGTGTCGGGCTTTGCTTCAGGCCCGAACTGCTGCGTGTAAGCTGCGTCATTAATTCATTGAAACCCCTGACAGTCTGACGGGCCTGGGTTGGGCTTCTGGTTCTGCAAAGCCCCCATCCCCCCCCCCCATCCCTCGAGCCGGGTCCCAGAGGAGACCAGAAGGCAGCAGACCGGGCCTCTGAGACGGTCTGGTTTAGTTTTGAACTGCGTGTAGTTGCATCAGTGTGAGGTAAAGACTCCAAAATGTGATGAGTAAGTGATGAAACATTTGGGATGTCAGAGAGAGACGCTTCAAAGAAAAGCGCAAAGAGCCAAGTACCAACAAACAGGAAGAGCTCCTGCATGACTGTACATGGACGTCATTCTGACTTTAAAAAGAAAGTGTGTCAGAAGTTACAGAGAACGCATTTCAGAGAGAAAGCCCTCCGACGACCAAACTGCAACCGAGAGTCCCGTCAAGTGGGTGGAGATCATCCAGCATAAAGGATCAAAATAGACACGCTCGAAGGGGGGGGGGGGCGGGGGCTGGTGCCCTTCTGCGCGCCAAGCTGCCCGCCGGCCTGTCAGAGAGACATCGGACCATGACCCCCGCCCCCCCCCCCCCCCCCCCCCCTGAGCTCCATCCTGGAAAACCTGCTTGTCCGTCCATGTGTGTGTGTGTGTGTGTGTGTGTGTGTGTGTGTGAGAATCGAACGGTAATCCCCCCCCCTCCAGGCTGACTGTCTATCGCATGTGTCCCTGCTGTGAGCTAATCGCTCCGATGGTTCGCTGCTGGAAAAGCAATGATGGCGACTATCTGGCAGATTGCACAGGGGGGGGGGGCGTAGAACTTATTTAACTTTGAGTTAAACTGGGGTAAACTGTTATAGCCTTAAACATCTCTCAAGAAGCACTTCCTACAGAAGATGGATATCAAAAAGTTTCACCCCAACTCCACAGTAAAGAATCTCCTTGCTGCGCTGAGCTCGTCCCGTTTCGCTCCTTCCTGCTCCCCATCAGGAAGGAGAAGCAGCAGACGCTCCTCTGGAGCCGGCCAAGCGCGAGTAATTACGTTTCTTATTAAAAAGCAGAGAAGAAGGGAGAGTTATTTCTGGCACGGGTCGGGTCGAGGGGTGACTGCCCGTCAGAGCGCTGTCCAGGGTCCGGTGGACCGACAGCGCAGGAACGCACACGAGGTCGGGCTCTCTGGTTATAAAATCCCCCAAAAATAATGTTTCTCTTTTCCTGACTGCGTTTATTTCCACGTTACGCAGACTCCGAATTAGCTCCTCGAGCATTTCTGAGAGGAGCACGTAACTAATCTACCGATTCGTCATTCGATCAGTCTCTAAAATGTCTCTAAAAAGAAAAGGCCACCGTTCATTTACACGCTTCCATCTGACCACGTTGTGCCCTACACTCGACTGTACAGCTGTGTGCAGGCACAGATCATTACGCCCCGCTGATCCATCGTATCGACCCAAATACAATTATATTTGTACTGGCTCAACAAACATCTGGAGCAGCTGGAAATGAACTTGCCCCCGAAAGGCTACTTTTTTTAGTTTATACGAGATAAGAAAAAAACGCTAAAAAAACAAAACTAAAAAAACGCATCTTGGGGTTTGAATATTTCATCGTAAATACCACAAAGCTTCAACGCAGACAGGCAACAATCTGATGAGGATGATGGTGCCGATGATGAAGATCCTAACCGTTACGTACAGCTGAGGATGGGATTACTGCGTCAGTGTGCGTGTGTGAGTGTGTGAGTGTGTGTGAGTGTGTGAGTGTGTGTGTGTGTGTGTGTGTGTGTGTGTGTGTGTGTGCGAGTGTGTGTGTGTGTGTGTGTGTGTGTGTGTGTGTGTGTATGTGTGTGTGTGTGTGTGCATGTGTGCGTGTGTGAGTGTGTGTGTGTGTGTGTGTGTGTGTGTGCATGTGTGCGTGTGTGAGTGTGTGAGTGTGTGTGTGTGTGTGAGTGTGTGAGTGTGTGAGTGTGTGAGTGTGTGAGTGTGTGAGTGTGTGTGTAGGCAGAAAAACAAATGGAAATGAACTCCTCACTTCTTCTCAATCTCTCCTTTCACTCCGGTTCCACATTTAATGGTGAAGTGAATTTCCCAGAAATCGGAATGCACCTGATTGGTCGGATTCATTTAATGACCACAAGTTTATTGTTGTTTTTTTAAAATGTTTTGCCTGGACAGCAGTACTCTCCCAACGGGCTGTGCTTCTTGCTTCTGGACTCATGTGTTAAAGAACATTAAGTCGGAACCAGTTAATTGTCTCAGATAATTGTGAAATGTCTAATAAATACAAAATCTCTGAGCTCCAGACCCTGAAAGCATTCAGTTCCAAAGATGTAAAACTGAATCTCCTCACGTGTCTTACAGCAGCAACATGTGATGTTTGGGGATGTTTTTGGGCAGAAAAATGACTGAAACGATCCCTCATTCCTCAAAACCTTTGCAGATAACTTTAATCTTACCCAAAGCGTCAGTGCCTCCCAGCTACGAATAATCTGACGTGTTCCCGGGGTGTCTGAGAGGTATTGATACCCCGAGGCCGGCTGTCACAGCTGATGGCGCCTGTCACTGACATCACTCCGCTCGTCCGTCCTCTCATCCTCTCATCCTCTCATCCCCCTTCCTCCCCCAGCGGCGCTCAAAGGGGACTCTCTGTTCAGCTGCGTCTTCCAGATGGGGCTCGCCGAGCCTCGGGTTTCCATGCCGCACGAGGAGCAGGCCCCCCCAAAACCACAACCTCCTCGTACATATAGACACACATACACACACATATGTATGCATATATACGTATTCCCTCCCTCATCGTCACCCAAATCCCCCTCCCGCCCGATTACTGACACACGCAACCTGAGCGGATGGGTTTGACTTCCGACATTAAAAGGTAACGATCCCATAACTCGATCCTGGCTTCCTCCCCCCCGAAGGGGTTCGGTGACCTGCAACCTGAGCGCAGGTGAGGGAGGAAAAGCTACGGCGCCGCCGTGATGTGGGTGGGAGGGTGCGGTGGGACGGGGGGGGGGGCTGTGGGCGTTCATCTTGAGTCCTGAATTGTTAAGTTGTCGGTTCAACCGCGTGGGCTTCATCAGTAAAACACTCCCAGGTGACGCGGCTTCACGCCATGTGACTTTCTGAGGCCCAGTTAAAGTCAATCAAACGTTCATTTCTCAAATAACGGCGAGAAGAATGAAAAATAAATGTTTGTTTTTTCTTCTCTCCTCTCCCATCAATCATGTCACGACCCCTAGGATTCACCTGGCGACCCCAACTCAACAACTAAATTACACGCAGTGTAATTAACTCTCACTACTCGTTGATGGATGAGCAATCTAATAATGTCATATATATTACCTGTCAGTCACAGAGGGCAATTTACCTCCAGATAAAGTTCATTAAACATAGTTTGCTGATAATACACCTGTATTTGTACTAAAAGGATTTAAAGCACATTTTATGTAGGGAGCTCTTTTTAAAGGATTTTATTCATTCTTCCACTAGGGGTTTATACGTGTTGTGTTTAAATGTTCACACCCTGATGAAGTTCACCCACAGTGTGACGTGAATGTGCCTCCCGTATTGTTCCTGCGGAGACTGTCTCGGTATTTAATCCTTAAAGCCCATTCTAATGAGAATAATCCTTAAGGAGCTTTTGAGTGATTTTTTTTCTTCTTTTTTTATGAATCAACATTCAGCAGCATTTCTGTGTCGCAGGAAACACAACCAGGAAGTCAAAAGTTGTGTTTTACCCAGCTGGGCAGTGCAGCCGTGTGAGATTGTGGCATGGCTGCTTGCTTCCTGCGGTCGAACGAGAAGAACTGAGATTGTGCTTTTTGGAGAGAGAGAGAAAAGCGCACACGCCACGCGCGTAAAAGGGAAGCGGCGCGAGGTGCCACGAGATGCAGTGCTGTCATTTAAGAGATAACATACATCACTTGTAGGAGGATTTCACACCATAGCCGAGAATATTTCTCCCCCGAGGTGCTATTTCACACCATTATTTGGCCATCTCGAACAAAATGGATCCAAGTTGTGATTCCATTCAAGCCCTCCGAGGGTTCACGGGTGAAACTGAGGGTGTGGGGGTGGGGGGGGGGGCATCATGTCGGGTCGTCTTACCTTAATGATGCTGCTCCGGCGAGGGGCTGCCTTCACCGAATCCAGCAGAATGGCGTCGGTGTCCTGGCCGCCGGCGGCGAGGATGACACCGCTGCGCCGGCCGCGGGACGCTCTCGGCGGGACGAAGTCCGGCGCTCCGTCGCCGCACAGCGCGTCTCCATTTCCATCCCGCTCAGACATGTCGACGAGAAGGAGAGGAGAGGAGAGGAGGGCCGGGTTCGGGGGGGTGGGGGGACTCGTCCCAGAAACACCGGTGGTGAGAGGAGGAATCAAACAAGCCTTCGGTTCTGACCCGAACAAACTTTGTCTCGGCTGCGCGCAGAAGCCATTCAGTGCAGGAAAGGTGTTTTTCTCCCGAAAGCATCCGCCGCTCGGCAGCGGCTCGGACCGGCTGGAGGAAACGAACCGCCCCGATGGTCATTAATTATGGACCGATTGTCACAGTCGGTGAGCAGCGAGCCGTGCTGACTTCAGGCTGCTGGTGTGAGCTGATCTCCACGGTCCATTCTTCCGCTCCGCTCAACCACTGGCTGAAATCAGAGCGTGGACTTGGATGAAGAAAAGAAAACAGCACTCGTGCGCTCTCCCCGGATGCGCGCAACAAGTCCCCCCCCCCCCCCCCCCCCCCCCCCCCCTCCCCGTGCACAGTCTTGCTCGCTGCCCTCGAGGCGGTGAAGCCACTGTTTGTGAGTCCAAATGGAGAAAAAAAAGCGCAAACCTTCAATGCGTGACGAGAAACGGGGATGAAGCAGCTGATGGAGGAGTGGAGGTTGGGGGGACGTGTTTCAAAACAACCCAGGGTTGGCTACAAGCTTACAACCTGAAACTCCTCTTCTTCACCGGAACCACATCGATGCCAAAGTGGAGGAAAATAGAAGAGCGGACTTGCGCTGCGGGTTCGGCGCAGAGGCGCAAAGAGAGGAGATGCGTCCGCGCGCGGCGCATCGCTGTGACTGAACGCGGCTGCTGGGGACGTCTCGCGTTGTCCTCAGAACACCAGCACACACACACACGCGCGCGCGCACACACACACACACACACACAGGCCACTTTTTAGGAGAATGGGGGACACACAATTGACACTTCGCACCGCCTCCGAAACCCGCCACCCCTCCCTTCGGGCTTGGAACCCAGCTCCTCCCACATGCCGCGCGGAATGTTGACGGACGCGCGGCGCGACCCAATGCGCGGCCGCGCCGGGGCGCCTGGGAGCAGCAGGAGGCGCTGATTGGTCCGTGAGAGGCTCCTTATGGCTCTTAAAGATAATGGGGCAGACACTGGGGCGCACTGGGAGCGTTGGTGGGGGGCCGCGACAACATGTGCACTAAATGGATGTTCTGCTGCTTAGTAATGAGACCAGTAACCTCATGGTCCAACTCAGTATTTGGGGATTCTCCTAAAGAAAATGCAAAGGATGCACATTAAAGCATTAAAAAACAGAAAGATAATGCAAACAATTAACCATCAGTTTGTGTGTTTAGATCTTCTCAGATGTTGACTTTCATTTCATTTTGTCTGTCGTCACCTTGGGCTTCTGAAAATGTTCTCTGATGTTGTTGTTATTGATTATAATCTGCAGTTAAATCAATAATGGTTATTTTTCAAGACATAATACGAAGCAAAAACAGCCCAAGTCACAACTTTGGAAAAACACATCTTATGTACATTATGCAACACAACAAGTATCACAACAGCTCCTCACGCAGTGTGGACCTGATTGTTGAAGACCTTGAGCAAAGCACAATAACGTCCATGTTCTCAGGTCTAATCTCCAAATACAACATTGTCGTGAGATTGGGGGGTGGGTGTGGGGGGGGGGGGGGGGGGGGGGGCAGTCTCAGTCGTATCTAACTTAACTCCAGCAGTGCTTCGGGCTCTCAACGGGAACTTTCACCTCGTGCCTCCTTTCCTCCATCCATGCGGCCCAGGACGGAGCTTGACCTCTGACCTCTTCTTCTGGCCCGTGGCTTCACGGGCACAGGTCGCACCGGTGGAGGAGGCTCGGCGATGTGGAGCTGTAACAGAAGCGCGAGGAATGATTCTTCTCCGCGGCTCGCCGGTTGTCTCGGGCATCTTTTTGCGGGGAGGTCAGAGGTCAAGGTCGAGGAGGATTTGGTGTCTTGCCCGAGGGACACAATCTGGTTGAATAATACAACTGCAAAGGCAGGAAGTGGACGCTGGGAGGGATGGTAAATGTATTAAATAGTAATTGTCAATATTTAGGCGGCTAAACCACTTAATCGGGTTTAGGGAAAACATGAAGTAACAAGGTCACAAAGGTCACCGACCTCTCTTAAGTGGAAGTATGTCCGAGCAAACAACCCTCCGGTTTATTCCAAAGCAAACCACCACGGCCCGAGAACCCCATCCTGCACACAGAAGAAATATTCTTTCATCCCGACGGGCCGAGATGAAGGCGCCCTAAAAAAAAAAAAACTCCCAAATCCCAAATGAACTGGGAGGCTTTTTTTTTTTTCCTCTGCTGGAAACACTTTGAAGGGTCTTACTTAAACTCTCTGAATCCCCTGAATTATTTTCTGAAGGTGTTCCCGACTGAGGCCGGTGTGTGTGTGTGTGTGCGCGTGTGTGCGTGTGGACCTTGAGCCACACAGCTGTGGAATGTGGTCAGCTGGTGAGGGGCCATTAGTGCACGCGGCAGCTCGCCAGTCGCACCTCACTGCGAGGGAACGCGGGGCCGCGGCTCATTTCGCACGCCTTTTTTTTTTTGTATCTCTTTCCGTAATGATGGAGACGACCAGAACAGAGAAGGAAGGATTCTGCTGCCACTTGTTGCCCCCAAACACACGCAGTAGAAATATGGCATATATTTGATTGTGGGTATATTTTGTTTTGTATCCACCTCAAAGCGCCAGAATGACTTAAGATGCTTCATTTGTCATCTGCAGATGTGGACAGTAACTAAGTAATGTTCCTCACTCTACTTAATCCTGTTGTTATTATTATAACTAATTTAAATTATAAAACGTATTAACGTATCACAAACACTGTGAGTACTGTACTTTTGACTTTACTGTTTCTTTACACAAAATACGGTACAAAAAAGTGCTTTTTATGCTACTTTATGAGCTTTTTAACCCGAACATAGTTTGGGTTTCTAGTTACTTTGCCGGTTCAGATTCAAAATGTAAAATTGAATATAAAATAATGGATTAGAATGTTTGATTAGATTTAGGTTTGCATTATATTACATGCAGAATTATATATTTGCAACAAAAGCATGAGCACACATGTGGGAGTGGATGCACAATATGAACACAATAGTGGGAGTGGGGCTTCTGAGTGGATCTTTGTGTTGATGCATATACACTTTGTACATTTCAAGTGCAGCAGGACGTGTTTCTACTTTGTACTTCTGCTATTTTGACTCTGAATCCTTCTTCTCCGCCTGCTGCCTGCAGAGCGAATCTCCCCCAGGAAGATGATGCGTTTTGCTTCTATGAAGAAAAACTAATAAAAGACACACCGAGCTTCCTGTTTATTCCTTACAGAATGTAAGTATTTGACATTTAAATGCCAGTTCTTGCTGCCGAAGGACAGGTTGTCGAGGTGACCAGACGGTTAGGTAAAACTCGGACAAAAAAAAAAAAAAAGAGAGTATGATGCCAGGGAAGAAAAATCAGCAAAGGGTGAAAAGAGGAATGTGACTCCATCTCCAAATGTCCCTCTGCTGCTGAAATTCGGGCCTTCATGCTACGCTGGCACCACGGTGTGAGAAAGTCTTTCGCAGTTATGTGTGTGTGTGTGTGTGTGTGTGTGTGTGTGTGTGTGTGTTACACGTGTTCACTGTGGTCAGGCTCCCAACCTTGAAGAAAAAAACCAGCCAGAGAAGAAGAACATCCTATTCCACAAGCTTTTGTCCCACGTAAACATCGTCTTTAGAAGCATTTACTGTCTCTCTCTCTCTGTCTGTCTCTTTATCGGACCACAATAAGTCGTCTCGCTGTGAAGCAGGCCGCAGTAATCCGCCCCCCCCCCCCCCCCCCCCCCCACCCGGGGGGCTGATCGACCTTTTATCCCTTTTGTCTTTTCCGTACTTTTACAGCCCAGTGACTGCTGGGCCGTTGCAGTTAATAAATCAGCAGGCGAGAGATTATCCACATGCCACCGGCTGAATTCTCCCCCAAAAGTGGGATGTTTTCCCTCGCGGGCAGATCATCACACACACACACACACACACACACACACACACACACACACACACACATACACACACTGTGTTGCTGTGCGTCAGGAATCAAGAATCAGGAACATTTATGGCCAAGATATGTGAGACGAACAAGGGATTTGACATGGCGGTTGGTGCATGTGTGATGATCACATGATCTGCTGATTTTAAGGTCATGTTGACTGACAGACTTGCTCCCATAGACGCACGCGTTGAGTGGTCGCTTCCACCTCATTAGAAGTGACATTTTCATCATAACTGCAGAGAAACAAAACAACTTCCCAACACTGCTTTGTAAAAAGGAAAAAAAAACATAACTCCTTACAATTTTTTATAATCAATATTATCAATATTAGAAGTGGTTATTTATTGATTGAGCTTTCCTCCACATCCAAATGTTTTTATTTTTTCAGTCCCCGGGGCAGTCTGGTAATCAATTTGCAATCAATAAATGATATTTTTGACAAATCCTTGATTGAACGTGTTTGTTTAATAAATAATGTTTAAAACTGTGTGCACAAAGACTTCAATAAAGTTCATTTAACGTTCGATTTGAAAGCCTCTCGGTGGAGGAATCCATCTGAAAGTAGCAATACTACTTGATAAGAACCCTCCAAAAAATAATAGTACTAAAAATAAAAGCAATGAATTCGATCGAGTGTAATAATTGAATGAGTGTTAAATGCGTTATGCGAGTATTCTGATCAGCTGTAACACAAGTCAACACTAGAGGGCGCCACCAACACATTATCCAACATGGACAGGTGAGCTTTATTGGTTTAATAATTTAAGGTGCTTTTCACTGCGGAGCTTTGAGACTTTAATCCAAGTACACACATCTGTTAACAATCTGAATATTAATGCACACATAGATATGCAAATGCAGCATATTAGTCAACTGTCATGTTCTTTTTTTTTAAAGATTTAATAATGAATAATAGGAACAGGCCACACATGTTGAACCACGTCGTCTCTGATCGTCCCGATGCTTCATTAATAACAGCGAAGAGGAGGACATTGAGTTCATCATCAGTGTTTAATGCACTGATGTATAAACAGATCTCTTCCTTCCCACACTGACATCTGGGTTTAGAGAGGGAGGCCCCGGGTTTCCTTCCCGGCACGTCTTAGACGGGTGGAGCTCCTCAATGATAGAGGTTTCCTGAGTTATTTTGCCAGTATTATTATAGTGTGTGTGTGTGTGTGTGTGTTTGTGGCCTGCATGTCAGACTTTTTCTTTTTTTTGTACATTTCCTTGTGTCTGGTCCAAAACACTTAAATGAGTCTTGTCTTGTTTGGCTCAAAGTCCAAAAGCAGACCTGCAGATGTTTGTGTGGAACAGCAGGCGGGGCGACGTAACAAAGAGATTTGCACGCTTTATTCGCAGTAAATATTTGTAGGGCTTCCACTTCTGTCCTCTCTTCCTCTCATAATGTGTCTCATCCAGCAGCTGCATCCTCTCCTCCTCTCCTCCTTCCTGCTGATGTGACTTCAGACAGGAAATTAAATATATCAATCACGGGATAATAATGAACGTTATTAGGCTTCTGTTTCATTATCTACATTCGTTCTTGTCTCATGTGGTTCAAAGCTCTGTGTCGCTTTCTCTGACACAATCAAACCGCTCAGGAACAATTATCTTTCTAAAGTCCTCAACAATGAGACCACATGAGCAATTAGTCGAGAGCTGAAATGGATACAAGAGTGTGTGTGTGTGTGTGTGTGTGTGTGTGTGTGTGTGTGTGTGTGTGTGAGACAGGCAGCACCTGGCAGTGGTTGTTGCATGAGGGCATGCAGCTGGCCTTACTGGCACACGGCCTCAGCTGCCACTCCGACTTCAGTACCCCCATCAATTTGTGTGTGTGTGTGTGTGTACTCGCACAGGTGTCTTTGTGAGGACCAACTTGAGTGAGGGCATTACTGTGAAGTGACGACACTGCACCGCTCCTCAGTGACGTCATGCAGGCTGGTTGGGTCGGAGCCAAACCGCTACTTCCTTCAGGAGACCTTTGTTCGTCCCACTTGTTAAACACGAAGGTATTTGTCAAGTTACTTGTGACCTAATTATTTCACCATATTAAGGTTCTTCTAATAACTTACAAAACAAAAAGAAATGCTCCTGTTTTGATTTATTTCAAGTCTGTACTCACATCTGTATGAATTCCTGAATCAAAGTAATTTAACCCAATTTATTTTACATGTTGTGGTGTTTTGCTCCAGAAAGGTACTTCTCACAGCACAAAATGTGTCCAACAAACGAAATCCAATCGGTTAATGAAAACATTAAAGTAAAGTGCAGGTAAACAGACCTGAGATCTGCTTCAGCTGGTAACACAAACCTTTCACTAATGAGGGACCTCAGATGGAGGGCGTGCGCCTCAGTCTTCAACTCCTACTTTAACTGGTCCTGAGTGGAAATCAGTGAGCGACACAGGTCAAAGGTCAGCGGAGTGTGTGGTTTTTTGTGTGTGTGTGTGTGTGTGTGCAGGGGTCACTGCCTCGACCCCGCTGTTTGATGCCACATGGTCCGGATGTCGTTACAGGTTCGTTAGACGCCAAAAACGAGGCAGGAGTCCCCGCTTTAAGTTACTGAGACAAATACGAGGGAGTCAATCAGTCTGCCGTTACCACGGTGATAGACGCTCACTGATTGAATTCCTCACTTGTAATTAAGGTCAGTGAAGAGAACAGGAGGCAGATGGCTGACAGCGGTAAGGACAGAAGTATTTAGTCTTCGGGGGATCCAAGTATTCTGATCCTATAATTAAGCAAAAGCACTAATACCACAGCGTGAAAGTACTCCACTCCAAAATAAATACATATTAGCAGCACATAAACGTATTCCTAATGCGGTAGAATTGTCACTGTTGGTGTTTTACCATCAAATGTTATGTGACTGAAAAAAAAGGGTTAAAAAACAACAACAAAGGTTTATTTCAGACTCTTATTCTGAAAACCCGACCGGAAGTCGTATTACCCTCGCCCCCTTTGATTGCGGAGGAAACTTTTCTTCTCTTCAGACCGGAGAGCGGCTCCTCCTCCTCCTCCTCCTCCTCCACCACGCTCCAGACCCGCGGCCACATCGGCGGGACTCGAGCCTCTTCTCTCCGTCTGTTTCCTCCACCCGCAGCCCGAGGGATTCAAACAGGGGAGGGCGGAGGAGGTGATGGAGCAGTCCCGTTAACAACAACAACAACAACAACAAAACAAAGTCGTAAGTTGTAAGTGCTCCACAGAGAGAATCGGCGTGGGCTCCTCCTCCGGTGCTCCGTCCGTCCCGCCGGTGCTCGGCGAGCGGCTCTCCCGCCTCGGAGGCCATGGGCTGCGGCTTGCGCAAACTGGAAGACCCGGAGGACAGCACGCCGGGGAAGATCTACTCCACCCTGAAGAGACCGCAGGTGGAGACCAAAACGGAGACGGTGTACGAGTACGTGCTGCTCGACTTCAGCCTGGAAGGTAAGGAGATGCCGCCGCGTGTTCAACCAATCAATCAATCAATCAATCAATCACTCACTCAACCAATCAATCAGTATGATTAAAGTCCCTTGTTAGAGTGCACACCACAAAGTTGTATGGATCAATTAAAACGATTAGTCGATGGACAGAAAACAGGATTAATGCAGTCCTTAATTGATTAAAGAAGCACGTAGTTTTGTGTTTTATTAAACATTATATTTAGGTGTTGGTCAGACACCTCGTTAAGATTAACTGTAACTGTTCAACACGTATTACTTTTATTCAGTCTAAAGCCCTAAACATCTTCTGGTCTCAGCAAGATCTGATGCTCATTTTCATTCTTATATTATTATAAGTGCAACATCTTTGGCACTTGGGGCTTTTTGTTACACTAAGACCTTTTATTATGTAAACTTGGGAGATTGTACCCTCCAATGTTACCTGACATTTTATAAAACAAACGGTCACTAATGTATCATCAAGCCGTGAGCTTCTCCTGTAGCAACAAGGCTGTTGGAGTACAGAAATGGGTCACGCAAGGGTTTTGTTTTTTCATCGCTGCCTTATTTCCATGACACACACACACACACCTTTCCACGTGCTGCATGGAGCAAAATGCAGAGAGAAACCCCACCTGCTGGAATATGGAATTAATTTGAGCATGTGTGATAATCTCGGGGGGGGGGGAATAATCCCTTCATCTGGTCCTCGGACTGGCTGTTGTGCCTGTGACCTATTTGGAAGGAACTGGTGATTAAGTCGTAATGAACCGCTCCAAACCGCGTCCTCTCGTATCCGTGGCTCCTCTTCATCACACCTCCCTGTCGCGGTACGCTGTCGGCTTCGTCTGCGCCCCGCGTGTAGATCATCATCATCATCATCATCATCTCAGTGAATCAGTGCTCCTCTGGTGGAGGTTATTTTTGGAAGTGCTCGCCATTCCCAGGTTCTGCTCTCTCGTGTCAGAGAACGAGTCCACAGGTCGTCCGTCTACAACTGAAGATGCGACTGAAGATGCCATGTTCTCCCCCCCCCCACCCCCACCCCCATCATGTCCACACGAGGCGCTGGACTGAGCCAGGAGGCCTCCTTCTCCCTCGTTTTCTCCTTGACCCGATGAAGCGTTTCTGGGACACACACACACCGAGCCGCTGTCACAACTCTCACTGCGTCCACACACACACACACACACACAGCCCACTGTGCGCGGTGGCAGGGACGCTCGGCCTGGTTATTCCTCCTGGATGCGGGGGCCCGGAGCCACAGGAAGCACATGGAAGCTCCTGATGGGCGGCTTCCTCCCTGAGCTCATTACTGGTGGAGTGTAGGAATTATATTTATTTATTTCATTGCAAATGGCTCATTGTGTTCTTATACTTTTTGAAGCTCGGTTGGGAAAAATGTGCATGTTTTTTTTTTAAGACACAATGTTGTGCAGCCGCCAACATTTTAGAGGAAATGGTGACATTTGAACAATATAACCAGGTTGGGTTTGTTCTGGATCTTTCACGCTTAACAGATGAAAATGGACATTCACGGGCCTCAAAGGATGTGATTTTGGTGATCCACTGACTGTTCCTGGTGATCCACTGACTGTTCCTGGTGATCCACTGACTGTTCCTGATGATCCACTGACTGTTCCTGATGCACCACTGACTGTTCCTGATGCACCACTGGGGCGGCCTGCTCCAGTTTATGAATATCTGAGAAACTCTCCCGCCCGCCTCTGATGTACTTCAAATGCTCAAACGTTAGCATGCTGCTAAAGTGAGACGGCTATCGCGGTTAGCATCACGGTGCTTGTTAGTTAGCATGCTGACTTTACCTTTTTAGCTCGAACACACCGCTGTTCCGACGGAGCTTCTAGAAGGTCTGCAGCGTTGTTATGGAAACAAACGGACACGCATCCAAGTGTGTGTGAATAAATGTGTGTTATTGATTTGTCCTACTTTGAACTGAAACTGCTGCAGAGCGGTTACTCTTGGAATAAATATAGTCATATCTTAAAGTTTTTTATGGACTATCGAGGTTAAGAGGATGATGGGGGGTAAAGTTGCCCAGCGAAGGCGGCTCAGGACTGGATGAACTACCGTGGACGATGCAAAGGGATTGTGGGGGCCGGAGATGTGACTTGAGCGAAGGTGACGTGCGTTCGGCGCCGGCCGAATGAACGCCGACGGAGGAGGTTGAGGAGACCGTGCGTTTGGTGGAAAACTTGTGACCCGTCAAGAGATGGAGGCTGATTTGTTTAGATGTGGTCTGACCCACCGAGGCATCGATTCAGTGCCGATGATAGAATTTCAGAAGGGAATCTGCCTTTATTCATCATTCTCGGGGACCAGTGCGGTTTTCTGTAATCTCTCTCTAAATCTAGCGGCGCACACGCAGGATTATTTCAGATTAAAGCCCCTACTTTCATTATTACATCCAGAGGAGATTTGAAGGGCGGCACAAACCTGCCAACTTGCACTCGGGAATAAATTATCTTTGATTCCATTTGATTGGCATAATGCGGCTAATGTCGAGCTAGGATTCCTTCTCAGATCGCCTCTAATCAGCACTCGCGTATCAGCCCCCCCCCTCCCCCCCTCCTCTCTGATCTCAATCTCTCAGCCCTCTAAGCCTTGTTTTTTTCCTGATAAATTGGATTGAACCGTTGGAGAGAGAGATTTCTCTCAGGAGTTGGTGGAGACCAAACAAGGAGCAAAAAGAGATGGTAATGGATTTAAATTTGTAAAAAAAAATATTTGTTGTATCTGTACAATTCGCAGGCCAAAGAGAATCTGTTTTTTTTCTGCTGCTAGAGGGCAACAAACTGCTTCATGCCCCCCCGACTAATCTGCACGTTTTAGCTGAAATCACGTGCTCTGAATGCAGTGAATATCTGTCGATTCCCAAGTTCAGCGGTCTGAATCCTTGTCTGTGGGTACAAACTAGATCTTGACTAATCGAGCGCCCTGACGTCGACTTCAAAGCGATCACACGGAGCTGCTTGTTTTTTTTCCTCCTTGTTGCCGGGCTGCTTTTTCTCTCCTTTTCACACCTTCTCTCCCTTTTTTTTCACATGCAGGCTCATAAAATCCACCTCGTAACTGCGTAACTGGCTCCTTCCTGCCTCCCTTTCTCTCAGCTCGACCCCTTCTCTTTGCCCTCAGTTGTTGCTCAACTCCACTCGAGCCCCTTAGGGCCCCCCCCCCCCCCCCCCTCACCCTCCCTGCCAGCTCCGACCGCTACACCAAACCCCCCCCCCCCCCCAACCCCCCCCCCCCCTTTTTGCTATTCCTCAGTCCTTCTTCCTAATTTGCTTTCTCCCACACATTACTAAACAGAGGCCTTAGTGTGCGGGTTGACGGGGCGAGTGGCAGCAGTGTGTGTGTTTGTGTGTGTGGGGGGGGCGGGGGGAGACTGAAAGCAGGCGAGGAGACGAGCAAAGAGGCTGCAACAGAAGCCGGAAGAGGAAAGTTGCCCTAAAAGTTTGGCGGAAACATGAACTTTGTCGCCCCAAGACGGCAACATTTACGTCCCCCCCGTGTTAAATCTATATTTGAGTGTTTTTTTTTTAGGGGGGGCATCTGAACCCACAGGAATGCATGCTGGGCGTTTTGCTTTCCCTGAGGTTCTGGCGGTCTTTAGTCTCACAACGGAGGCGGCAGTGATCTCTCAGCTGTGCATCTCTGGGGGTTTGTTTGTGAGAACGTGGGGGGGGGGGGGGGGTTGTCGCGAGGAATGCTCTCGCATGCATACAACTTGAAATGTGTTAAATGGGCTGTGTGTGTGTGTGTGTCTATGGGGCACATAGCCAAAGCCCCTCTGTGAACAGCCACTCTTTGTGGACACAGGAAACATGGTGATGGTCACCGGGATTTCCAGCCTGTTTTTTTTTTTTTTTCTTCTTTTTTTTTTAAGGAAAAACAACAGCAACGAGGTACAAGCTCCTCACAACTGGCCGTGCACTCTGCAAGTGGGGAGGAAATGGATATTATGTGGACCGAGACGAGTAAACTGCGAGGACACATAAATCACCCTTTACTATTTCCTTACGTTTTATAAATGGATTAAATGTTTTTGTTTCACTTTAATCCAAATTTCTGACCAAATCGGAGAACTTGAACCATAAATGAGAGCATAACGGAGAATACGAATGGACCAAATCGAGTCACAGCAGCGTGAAGATTTTACTCTTTGTCTTGTTGCGCCCGACTCTCATCCGGCCCGTCAGAAAAAACACGGCCTACATCAACCTTTACCAACCTCTCTCACCTGTGCAGGTAGCCGTCCCACGGTGCAATATGTGGCCTCGCTGTCCGAGCTGCCCCAGGCGCTGCAGCCCTACTACACCCAAGGCTACGTCCTGACCGCCTTGCACCCCATCATCCTGTCTGTGGGTCGAACCCGCTCGCTCCCCTTCAGCCTGCTCTACCGAGCCATCCTGGCCCGTCCCAGGTCCAGGTGTGTGAACCCTAACCCTCCATGAAGGGCTTTGAACTTTGTGCTTTTACAGTCCACAGGTCTATGCACACATGTACAAGTTCATTGCTTTCTGCATGAAATGTATATTGAAGTATTTATAACCCGTTTACCACAAGCCGATTTTAACTGTCTTTTTCTATTCAGGAATCCTAAAAGAAGTGGAGTATTGAATAATTTTATTGTGTTATGTCTCTTGGCCTCTAAAAATCCTAACATTTTTTTAAAGACATTTAAGATTCTTTAAGTGAAACTTGAAACGTGAAATTCACTGAACGGGAAACGGGCCGATGCTGGACCCCTGTGGAACCCCGTTTCTGATGGCTACTGTTTCGCTACGGATTTACCGCATCGACAGAGTCCGACCGCGTTGTGTCGATGCGACTCCGCGCCCTCTGCCAGTGTGTGTGTGTGTGTGTGTGTGTGTGTGGTCACATGTTCGCCTCCACGCTGTCTAGTAAATGGATGCATGATGCATGAAGCCGGCTGCATAGTTGATGCAGAGTGGGAGGTCAGGCTGGCGGGCCATGAGCAGACTCCGTTTGGGTTTACTACCGTGACTCGTATTGGCTAGAAATGCACCCAACAACAGGGAGGGGGGGGGGGGGGGGGGGGCACAGCCACAGCCAATGGGAGTCGAGTATCTCTATTTTCTGCGTTTTGATTGGTTGGGGAACTGTAACTATGATGAGGATTTTTATTTCTTAAAGAAGATGTGAATTAATAATGTTAATTATTATACTATGCAAAATTGAATTAAAGTGAAATTTTACTACAGTACTTAAGTTTGTATTTTTGAGGTGTTTTTACTTACTACATCCATATACTCATTAGGTTGTATAAGCAAAGCACAATAAATCTACAAAATATGACTGTTCCCTATCAAACCGCGTCCTCCACTAGTTGAAAAATGAAAATGCTGCTTACATGTTGTATGTTCACATGATATATACAGTATATTTAAAATATTCCTGTACCCAACAAGCACTTTTACTTGAATACCAGAGCAGCTCTTCGGACTCTTTGTGACCCTCCGGTGTTGGCGCTGCAGAATGTCGTGTCGGGTTTGTTTCTCCCTCCGCGTTAATCACTCCGACAGTCGGAGGCAGCCGCCTCCCGCCGAGCCTGAGAATTATTCATGTGCTCGGTGACAAATACAAGGGTTAACCTAACCTGACCTCTGAACCCTCCAGATGGACACGACCTCCTCCACCGACTCACTGCTGAACTCCTCTCACCTTCTGTCTTGTGGGTTGTTGGGGTTTTTTTGGGGGGGGGGGGCTGTGTGTGTTTCCAGTAAGCAGATGGCGTCCATGTGTCACAGCGCGCCCGTCCTGAAGGTGGAGGAGTGGCCGCTACCCGGAGACTCTCTGACGGGCGACACGGTGCGAGCCCTCATCGACCGGGTCAGTGACATTTAACCGCGTTTCGTACATGTGACTCCAGTCCAGTTAAGGAAGGGAGTTAAATACTGAATACTTTCCCTTTTTTTTAAATGTTGGGAATGTTCACCAGTTCATGGAAAAATGGAAAAGAAATGTACTTTCACATTGTCAGAATTTAAAAGGAGCTTAAAGTAGATCAAGCTCCATCATTTCTAGTTGGGTCTGGTGTTCTTATTTATGGAGACATAACGCTTTAAAATCCTTAGAATATGTGAAATGGATACTTTAATTTCTTGTTGCCATAGAATACATAAGCTGAATCTTTTTTTGATAACTGAGGACCACAGTACAGTATCACAGTAGTTGTAAAGCTGGTAAATGTCCGATTCTCATTGGAAAAATAACAATAAATTCAGTTGACCTCTCGACGTTGTCCTCGCCTCGCTGCCCCCGCTCAGCCAGATCGTCTCGTCCGTCCCCGCAGGTGAACAGCAGCGCCCGCGGGGGCGTTCGATTCGTCGGCTCGGTCCTCCAGCAGGTGAGCGGTGTCGCCAACGGCCGCGTGCACAGCCCCAAGAGGGGCTGCCGCTCGCCGCCGCGCACTCCGCCCGGGGACGGGGAGCCGGAGGAAAACACCTACAGCCCAGGTGGGTAATGAATATAAAAATCAATAAACCCTGATCTGATGAGGCGATGCGAGCATTCATTCTCCTCCTCCTCCTCCCAGACCTGAGGTTGCTGGTGTTCTTCCACGCCTGGGCTCCGGGCTGCGCCCCCCTCGACTCGCTGGCCTGTCAGTACCACCAGGGGGCGCTCTCCATGCGCGTCTCCAGGAAGGGCCAGGTGGTCAGCTCCCTGGAGGCCGATTGGCTGGAGCTGACCGCCGCCTACTACCGGCGAGGCTGGTCGCTGGTGGACTCCTTCGTCTACTGGGACACACCCAAAGGTCGGTCCGACGCCAATGTTGGTCAACATCTGACTCGCCAGCCAGATGTTCTAGTGGCAAAAAACGAATGTCTTTACAGCACGTTTCTAATGTGCTAGTTTATCAATGTGGAGATTGATTTTGCATTAGAAGCACATCAAATGTTCTGTTTTTTTTCCATTTGGTGTTTATCCTCCCATCTCTACCTTCTCATAAAAAAAAAACCCCGTGATTCACACACACATAACCTCGGCCACTTCCTGTTTTGGCTGCGTCGCCTCCTCTTCTCCCTCCCGCTGCGTCTATATTTGGAGTCTTCTTCCCGACCCCCGGCGACCTCACTTCCTGTTAGCAGACGTCGTTCCGTAAACCTCTGAGGCCTGAAATAAACGGGCTATAAAACGCACAAAACAAACACACACAGAGTGTAACCTATTTCTAAAAACTGTCACCGTGAACCCCTTCACTGCGTTTCCTCTGTGGTCCTTTAAAACCAAGAGTTCTCATTGTGTCATAAAAGTGACATCGTGTGTGTGTGTGTGTGTGTGTTTCAGGGGAGCCGGTCCCCAGGTCGCTGGAGGGACTGTTTGTGTACGAGGAGAGAAGCACAGCGCCTCCCGCCAACGACACCATCGTGGTGGAGCAGTGGACCGTCATTGAGGTGTGTGTGTGTTTAATGTTTACACGTATGACTTCTAATGTGTGCAACGCAACGTGTAAATATTGTGTTCGCACTCAGGGCACCAATGTGAAAACGGACTACGGGCCTCTGCTCCACACTCTGGCCGAGTTTGGGTGGCTGCTGACGTGCGTGCTGCCGACCCCCATCATCCGTCACGACAGGTGGATATTAAAGCCCCGCCCACTGCGCAGCGACGCCGTCTCCTGAAGCTGCTCCATCATCTAACCGTGTGTGTGTGTGTGTGTCTGTGTGTGTGTAGCGACGGGAATCTGGCCACCAAGCAGGTGGTGTTCCTCCAGCGGCCGGTCAGAGGTCAGGCGTCGTCAGGACAACAGAGGAACCAGGTGAGAGGAGGAGAGAGATAGTTCAGCCCTCTAATGCATGGAGAGAGGCGGCTTATTGCACAATTCATATTATACTTCTATATGGAGACAAGCTGCGGGTTAGTTAATTTGTATTTTATTGAAAAACACTTTAGCAATATAAACTCGCAAACCCCTCAATTTATATGGCTACACTGCCCCCTGGCGGACAGAGTGGAGAATGCACTTTGTGTCCTTTTAGGTTGTCCTCTTTAAACTGGGACACCCCCAACAGATGTGCAGATGAAAATGTCAACGTCCTCCTATTCTGAGCTGTAAGGAAGGAATAAAGGAAACTCGTGTTCCTTTTTTTCTTTTTTGGTGATGTATCATCACGTCACGGACCGACGCGCTAACCCGCTGCCTCCCCCCACAGGCTTCATTCGTGCACGGCGGCGTGTCCAGTCGCTCCGTGAGCCGGGCGGTCAGCGGCCCCGCCCCCCCGCCGCAGTCGGAGGACGAGGAGGAGGAGCCTGTGTCTCCCGCCGTAGGGGGCATCGGCGGATTCCCGGTGTTCGGAGGGGGGTACGCCGGCGCGCTGTCCCACCTGGAGGAGGGCGGCTTTGAGCAGGAAGAGGGCAAAGCTGAGGTCACCTGCATGTGATCCAAGACGTCGGTGGATTCCAGAAGAACTCTGCACTTTCATGTTTTTAATGAAGCCATAATGAGGATGATGAGAAGAGACACACTTATAGCATATTTAAATTCACCTCTTTTTGTTGGGAAATCACAAGTGAAATGAGGGAAAGGGACTCGACTCTTAGTTGCAGCTCGCACATCTTTCTATTTTAATTATTTCACGGTTTCACGTTTTGTGTTTTTCACGTCACGTCCCACTAAGGTTACAGCTCATCTCCTCCGACTGAGGCTGGATGTGAATATTTAGCACATCGAGTTTGGTTTGTGTACTTTGGTACAGACTACAGTATTTTTAAAAGTTCCGTTGCTATTTGAAGGCTTTTCAGTTTTGTAACCTGGAGTTTGTTATTTTAATGAAAACTTTTTCAGTATTAATCAGCCACAATGTGTTATTTGTATGGTACTGGCAATGCACAAGCTTCTCTGGATGCTACTTACTGCATATACGGATCGCAACGCCACGAGTTTGGACACAAGTGAGTCTACAAGACCGCTTGAACTCGTCTGTGAGCCCACTGTCCCGTTGCATCGTGGAGCCGGGCTTAGAAAGAACTTGTGGAATAAAGACATCTGTTCTACTTTTGTATAAAATGTTAAATCTGCAGTCCTTTCTACAAGGGAAGGGAAGTTTTTCTAAAGACACAGTATTGTTGTAAATATCTTTTTAGCATTAATTTTGAGGTGTTTAAATTCAGAATGACGATCATATGTATTCCATTTACCAGAGTATATTGAATG
Source organism: Pungitius pungitius (assembly GCF_949316345.1). Taxonomy (NCBI): domain Eukaryota; kingdom Metazoa; phylum Chordata; class Actinopteri; order Perciformes; family Gasterosteidae; genus Pungitius; species Pungitius pungitius. Next base: position 2,176,827 of record NC_084909.1, read on the forward strand.
TCAGTATTAAAATTCCAGCATTTCCCCGTTTTGGAGCTTTTTATTGGACACGTCTCATTAACAGCATAATGACGCCAGTTCCTTTTAATGCGGACACATTTGACACAAGCACCACGTTTGAATAAGGTATTTTTTTATTAACAGACATCATGAAAATGTCGACGGTAACAAATGTTTTAGTCCATTTAAAAAATAAAAAAGTGGGTTTGGATAGACAAGACTCCTCCCACAAAATAACTTAATGAGGCGGGAGGATAAAAGGGAGGTTGTGCTCGGATACGTAGCCGTCTTTTCACCCTTTCATCCTCATCCGAACCGGCTTACGGCAGCACAGTCCCGTGAGGGGATGCAAAGGGGAACGTCGGGAACGGACCATGAAGCAGGACCAGAGATCTGACTGCTGGGACACTCACAAAGCTAGAGGTTGTCTTTGTACACTACCACACAAGCCACACACTTACAATTGTGTTTTTAATAGCATTATCAAGTCAGCAGGCTAATTTAGTGATCCATTTCATGGGACAACCCCCCCCCCCCAGAGAGGGGGGAAAAAATGCTGGAAGGCAACGCAAGCGAAAGGAGAACAGAAGCAGACACAAAAAAGGTGAAGCGCCATCAGAAAATATGATGGAGATATGGGAGGGGGGGGGGGGGTTATGTACAGAGGGGCGGGCAGGTGGGAGACGCTAATTCAGGTCACCATGATTACATTTTGCAAATCCAGCTGCTAAAAGATTAAAGGAAAACAAAAAGGAGTAGTGTGAGACAGGGGCTGCATCTGTCTGAATAAACAGTGTAAATAGAGAAGGGAAAAAAATACACATCAGCTTGTCCTGCAGGTACAGATGAACTCTGCGCTCCACTACGACCTAACTTCCACCGAGAGACACAGGGGACAAGGACAGTGTTGCTAAACATGAGCCTCAATACACCTTAGTGTGTATATTTATATATAGATGTGTGTACTGTATATGCAGGGTGTGTCAATGCGTCTCCTGTCACGTGTGACTGCATGTTGCACAACGTGGCGCCAGCAGCAGCAGCAGCTCGTGTTCAGGCCTCGCTCTCCCCGGCCGACGAGGTGTTCTGCACCTCCTCCTCCAGGATGGGAACGATCAGGTTGTCCTTGGACATCAGGTTGTATTTCATTACGAAGCGCGTGAACCGGTGACACAGGAATGTTTCGTTCTGTACACACACACACACACACACAGAGTCATAAAAAGTCCCTTTAATTAAGTTTGAATTCAGAACATGCTAAAAAGAAATCTAGACAAGACACCAAAATAAAAGCCCTCGGGGGGGGCAGTTGGTTTGTGAGACGTTTCCAGAGACACCCACCTCGTACTTGTCAAATATCTGGCGGTGATGGAAGTAGGCGTGGGAGAATATCCTATAGATGCGACGACAAACGGAGCCCAGTTTGGCCACCGATGACTCCTTGATGCTCACCCTACAGAGTCAAAGGGAGCCGTGTGAAGTCGCATAATATCAGCCATGAAAACAGTAACTATGTAAAACCTAGAATCAGAATTGGGGGCTGCCGCGTCAGAATTTTTCCGAGATGCGTTTCCCCCGAAGTGATTAACAAAAATTTGTTATCAGAGGTTTAAAAAGAAACATGACTGACCTGCTGGGGAAGTATTTGTTGCTATTGAGAAGACAGGCAGCTCCGTCCAGCGTGTGCCTGGTATAATCAATGGCAGGGCACTGGGGATGCAGAGGCACAAAGCACAGATGTGAGTGTGTGGGGGGGGGGGTAAATAATACTGCTAATAATGACATGAGCTTTGGGTGAACTCTTGACTCACCTCTTTGGGCGTCTTGTGGGCAGCACATAGAAAGATCCACTGCTCTGTGGCGGTCATCTGGGTGCAGGTGTCTGGATGGCACTCACTCTGAAATACGAAGATGCCTTTAAAGTACTCGTTGGACCGGAGGAGATTCTTAAACTACTCAAACCCCAGACTTCTAAAGTATGTAGGGCTCATTCATGTGTTCATCTTCACAAAATAAAACAGGTTTATGTGGGTGCATCACATTCGGATGTTTGCTTTTGGCACTGACACCAGGTTGTAACAGAAATCCTTCGATCTGGTGCGATGGACCACTTACCTGCAGTTTTACAGCTAAGCCATTGAGCTCCAGGCAGAACTGCCTACAAAAAAAAATACAGAAAAGTAGGAATTAATATAATATTTTGGTTTGTGAATCAATGATACTTAACAAAATGTTATGGAAGAAATTACTGGTTAGATTAGGAGGTGAGAGCTTTCGTATTGGCCCCAATTCTCCTGCTCATTATCTATTTATTTCTTTCATAAACCTTAAATTATCCTCATATGTATTTGAAGTGTTCTCCTGTTTCTAAACCAACCACATAAACCGTTTTATAGATTTTCCCGGCACCTTCAACAGAGCTGTGCATCACTTAATCAGTCCACTACAATGGATCAAAGGTCATGAATTGTCTTAAATTCAATATATCATTATTTTGTTTTCTTTGCTTTTCGTACTGTGCAAAATCAAGAAAGGAATCGTAACCTTAACCGCCCCCCTTCCGAACCACAGCCTTTTAAAAAGAGTTTTCTCAACATACCTGAGGTGTTCGTACTTCCACACCCCTTCATCCTGACCCTCCGGAGGCTCCAGGATTTTGTCGATATTGGAGCAATCCGATCTAATGTTCTGCTGAATGTACTGAAAACAGAGCCATAAAACAACACATTTCATCAGAGACCGTCCCTCCCTCACATCAATGGGATCTTCACCTTTAAATAAACATAACACCCTGGTAATTCACCAGGTCTGTGTGAACCGGAGGGTGCTGGTGGGAAACTAAAACAAAGCTCTAGTTTCAAATCAATTCAAAAGCATTACACTGTGAAGGATACACAAACAAACGGATTCAGGTTCCACACTAAATATTTGTGTGCATACAAAAGCGGGAAAAGCATGTTGGCAACAACATATTCTGATTTCTATCATCACATACAGGGCTGCCATCGTGCAAATTCCTTTTAAAATACAAAATCCAAACATCAATAGTCTTGGAAAAATTAGAAACTTCAGCTACGACCACACAGTCTTCCCCTTAGCTTGCAAACATTGACGTCCCGAGACACAAGACCCACAGTTGGATCCTTTCTCAGATAATTTCACACCGTAACAAGATGCCCACTGATATCTTTGTTCTCCTGAACATTGTCCTTACTGACTTGCTGTAAGGTGATATTTATCATTTACTACCCCCACTGAAGCCTCATCCACACCTAATATGACTTTGGGAAAACTGGATGTGCCCCCCATCGCTTACAAAGGAACAGCTTCAGGACAGGATCTATTCATGGCAAGTTTAGACAGGAATGGTTTCTAACACCAACATTCGTCATATTCATTCTGTGTACATATGGGCAATATTATGTTAAGACACACCTAAAAAAAACGTCATCTCAGATTGCCACTCATATTAGTAATGAGTGTTTAAACTTAGATAACATCAAACCAACCCCTGATCATACTGAATATTGGATCAGGGAATGTAGTCATGCTGATCATTGATCAATCAAATGTGGATGCGGTTGCACCACGGAGCATTTCTGACAGTTTAAATGGACCAGAGTTGGGGAAAGAGGGGGGGGAGAGGCCCTCAACATGTCAACACACCTGTTGGACAGCCAGGGTGCTGTCCATCTCCTCAAATGACTCATCCTGCCAGTTGTAGAAGTCCTACGGATGAGAAGGAGGATCGTTTTAGACTCAGTGGACAAGGCTAGCATGCTAGCATAAGCAACGCTAACTTACTCAGCGGACATAACGTTAGCTGTCATCTGACGCACCAACCCGAACTTCACGATAACACGTATGACACATGCATGTGGCGTCAAAGATAACGTAACCTAACGAGCGAAGCTCTGCAGAGAGAATGTGTTGGTGTAAAAAGATGTATGGTCACTCGTTTGTCTATGTAACACATTATTCCAAAGCTACAGAGCTAACGTGAACATAATGCCAGCTAGCTAACGTTAGCCGGTTAGATAACGTCGGCCCGGATGCGACTGCTTCCTGCAAAGCAAACTGCTAAAGACCATTTTACGCTGGGTGATAAGTTCGCTACGGTTGCGGATGCCGCGAGAACTTAATTTCATAACGAATAGACTCTGTGGTTATACAGCGACAACGATTTTCACGAGAACCACAGATACGCGACCGCCGCTTAAGTTAGCGCTACTCCAGGAACTAGACGGGAGCGAAAGCTAACCATTAGCTAGCTGGCTGGCTATTTCCAGGGCAGGCCCTTCCTGTATTCTGTCTGAAAAACCCGAGTCGTTCACAAACAGGCGAGCGGTAAAACAGCACGGCTCGAACGAGCCAGCGTCGCGGGGTTGCGCCGGGTCATTTCAGGTGACGCCCGAGTGTTCATTGCGGGTGAAAACGTACCTTCGCCTTGGTTCCAGGCCGATTCCTCCTGAGAACTGCAGTACCCTCCGCCATGACCATCTCGACAGAATACCCGGATGTTCGTCAGCCGCTGTGTTGTAGCAGCTGACATGGAAATGACCCCGAGGGCGAAGGAGCGCGTTCACTTTAACGAAGGACACGTTTATTACTGACGTTAGTGGTGTAATGCCAAGCAAAGAGTATAATTACTATCACATATGTGATTGTACCAGAGGAAGTATTCAGAGCCTAATGCTACACTATAAGAATACTAGATAGTTTTATTTTCATTATGGATTTCCTTAATTTGGTGTTTGGCTTGTACAAATATCCATAAATCGTTAATAATCCCGTGAAAATCCCCCAAAGTGAAGAATTCGTGTTATTTGACTTATCGACAGTCCAAACTCACTACAGTACTAAGAATGAAAGTAGCCTAAGCAAAAGCAAAAAAATCTTCCTTTTTGAAAAGTTGGAACCGTGAAACGTTTGGTATCTCGTTTAACAAATGCAAATAATTACAGCTGTGTACTAGAAGTATATATTAAGACAAATGTGTACTTACAGCAGCCAGAGTAAAAGTTAGTAATTATCCATTAGTGATACAGCGTGACATTTTAACGTTACTTCTAAATTAAATTTATTTGACTCCTATTTGTCAAAGTAATTTTAAGTCAAACTGATTGTTCCTTTTTGGGGGTTTTCTCAGGTCCACACGTTTTTCCCATTTATTTATGTTATCCATCCTATGGTTTGTGTTATATTTATTGAGTATCTGTCACAAATACAATTACAACCAGACTATGGAACTTTGCCCTCTGTTCTAAACCACATTATTCATACTGAACACGTTCAGCTGAATGAAGACTGTATGTATTTTCTTCCTTTATTTTAATGGCAGTTGTCCCGTATAATTTATGGTTGTTGTTATCAGAATAAACAGGCATCTTGCATAAAGAACACAGAGGCATGCCATATGTATGTAAATAAGATGGTCATTAGGATGTATTTTGCCTTGAAAGATTAAACCATGGATGTAGTTCTTTTTAAGTTATTTACCTATTTAATTTACATATTGGGTTCATTCATTGATGGTCAAAAGCTTCAGAAAACACTTCATACTTCGAATATCCACAGATATAAAGACAATATAAAGTAATGACATCACAGTAATCCGCAGTTCACCTTTATTATTGTAACAAAATGCGATTAGAATTATTTACAGTACATAGAAAAAAGAAAGAAAAAAAAAGACATGAAGGCGGCCACTTAATTTCTTCTCTCTAGTCGACAATAACAGACGTGACAAGATCTACAGCAACGGAAAATGATGAAGACTCATTCGACGTATTTACCGAGAATATCCCCATCACGGAAAAGGAAATAGTCCTAGGTGGAAGAACAAGAAAATATGAAATTAAACAAGGAAGGCACCAGAGGAAACTGATTTGAACAGAGGCAGTTTAAACTGTAGCGTACCTTGTCCTCAAGACTGACTTTGGTTCCGCCGTACTCTGGAAGGAGAACCTTCTCTCCCACCTTCACGCTGACTGGCAGCACGTGTCCTTTCTACAAGAAAACAGCACACACAAAAAATTAGCCAAATACCATCAAACCACACATTTATCACGTATCACACCTGCCTCTCTCTCTTATGCCCCTCCCTTCAGTAAAGGCCGATCTAGCGTCAGGCCGAGTTTAGCTTAGTCTAGATGATCTCACCGGATTGACGGAGCCAGGTCCTACTGCCACCACCGTGGCCTGCAGCACTTTGCCTGCAGACTTCTCAGGCAGCATGATGCCCCCCTTGGTGACCGTCTCTGCGACGAGGCGCTCCACCAGCACCCTGTCGAACAGGGGGAGGAATTTCCTAAAGGCCTGTAAAAGAGAGGAAATTAGCAGATATCAAGTTACCTAAAATTATGTTTTACCCTCCAAATAAAGCCTTTATTCCCCTGTAAGGACCAAATAATACTACACGGGGCACACATTGAGTCCAAGCATGCATTTAAAAAAAAAAGAGGGAGGGGGGCTACAGAGAGCCTAATAAAAGACAGCGCTTAGACAATCAATGAGTAGCTCCACTGCACAGAGGCAGCCTTTCAGAAGTCAATTATTGCAAAACTCAAGTGGAACAAAAGTCCGCATTTCTCCATTATGTAAAATGTGTCAGGCAAAGTTACAGGCAGCAGCTGTGGGAAGAGGGGGGGGGGGCAGGGATAAGATGTAAAACACCCGCTGCCAACATGTCTGAGAGCAGCAGATGTACGAGTGACCTTGGGGCTGAAGGTTGTTTGGGAACATGGTGGGGGTATGGGGGGGGCACGTGGGGCGGGGGGGGAAATGTGCCCGGTTGGTTCACTGGTCGTCAAAAAGCCAAAAGTGGAATTACTTGTTCATTGTGACAGTTGAACCCGAGGAAGACAAGGACGACCGATTAAAAACACTTTGCTGACTTAAAGGCTCATCTTCAAACTCAAGAGTTAAAGAATTCAGTTTAAAACAAAACAAATAGAGACCAAGTTATGATAAAAAGTCCTTGACTTGTGGCGAAACATCCTCCAGGTTTCTAACATGGAGAGATAACATTGAAGGCCGGTGTGTCCGTTTGCCAGAAGGTTCTCTGATGTAGTTTATGAGGTGGTGTGTGTGTGTGTGTGTGTGTGGAGGGGTGGGGGGGTTATTGCACAAGATGGTGATTATTAACCTCACGTTTTCCGGCTGATCTTTGTAATCTTTGATATTTTGTCCACCCCAAAACGACAAAAATGTTTCATCAGCAGGATTTATTCCAGGCAATATTTAATCAAATGAAAACTATTGGTGCCATTATATATAACCTACATCCAGCTACTAATTCTGTATACAAGGTACGTTTTTCTTACTAGTTACACCTTGTATCTTTCACACCTAACTGCAGCACGTGTTCTGCTGCTGATGCACTGTATTCATACCTATTACTGTATTCCATAGTTTCCAGTCTTCATATCATTGTGCACTCTCGGTCGCATAAAACGCTGCATTCTGAACGCACGGTCGTGAGGTCATCGGCTACGTAACAGAATCCGGAAATGGTTTAAACAAGCATGCGATTGTAGTTTTTTCAGCGACCAAGGGCATGCAGCGTGGAATAAGACCGATGGTGGAGACATGTCACGTTGCAGTTTAAGGGAAGGGGAGGAAAGCACCAACGACGCGTGAATGCTTACGTAAACCCACATGTTACTGCTGCAGGAGAGCTGAATGAACGTCAGATGAATGAGTCCACACATGACTGAGATAGATGGACCTGCGTTAAAAAGCATCTCGAGCAGAAAGGGTGCCGCTGCGAACAGTCGGTTTGTGGCTGCACTAAACTTAGGTTTCGTAGTTTTGTTAAAGCTAATCCGTTTTGTCCTCAGATTGATGCAGTGTGTGTGAGACTAGGATGATGAAGTATGTACTTCATGAAATAATCCCGTCTCGCTCGGTTTATTAACCGCGTGACCTTGTGAATCGATGTTAAAGGTAACGTTAGCTCACAAGACAGGCTAACGATAACTTGTCCATATGAAGCCTGCGTCATCACATTTTTTTCTGTTTTACTACTCGACTGTCTTTATAAATTACGGCAGGTTTTCTAGTATAAAATGTATCTTACCATTTCTGGGGTGAGTGAGAAGTCAGAGAGTCGATGCGAAGCTGCTGCAACCCGGTTCTTAATCTGACACACTGGATGGGGACCGTCTCCACGTGAACTGCACGGCGCATGCGCAAGACGTGCCCTAAAGCTGCCTGCCCAGTTGTGGAAAATTCTAGAACACCTAACGGCAGAGTTCAAAACGCTTCCGTTCATACGGGGTGTTTTATAAGATCAAACTATGGTGTGGACAAGTCGTGATTTTTGTAATCGCAGTGTTTCTTTCTTAACGTATTTCTCAAAATCGGAGCAATGTTGCACAATGTCAACTTTGACCTCTATTTGTTCCTCCAATGGCACGGCAGAAAGTTCGAGAAACGCCAGCCCCGGAACGAGCATTGATGTATACATTTGAATTATAAAAGCTGCGTACTTTACTTGGGGATTTACGTTTTATGTAACTTTATACTTCCACTCTGCTGTATCTGAGATGTTATCTTGTAAAAAAAGAATGCTTAATATTGAACCATACCGTGCATGTTTGTAAAGTACGTTTTACTAACTTCAATAAAGGTTTTTACAAAAAACGTTGTTATTCATGTTCAGGGGCCCGCCGGTAAATAACCCGGATGTGATAAGCCATGTGCAGTACCCTCTGAGTAGCTCATTCGCACCACACGGCTTGTCCTTTTTTGCCTCCGCTCGCTTCACCTCTTCGTCTCACAGACGTGCACCTTGTCGCAGCTGCAAGCTTTTCACCTCGCAAGTAAGTGCAGCCCATTGTTCACGATATTCTATGGAAGTAACGTGGCTAATATGTCAAACTGCGTGCTTTTATTAAGGCTAGCTTTACGTTGCAGATTCTGCCCCGACTTTAACGTTAGCTTTAACTACTCCTAGCTAAAATATCTTCATTCTTAAAATCCAAGGACGTACGCGATAAACTGTCACTGGAGACTTTAGCTAACCGTCACTGTAAACTAACGTTACACTTTAAATCCCAGCCGCTTATTCGATTTTAATTTAATAAGGAGTGTCTGGTGTCTCGACATGATGAAACATTTCATTTTTAACCTCTTACGGCTCCACATTGTTGAGCACATCTAGACTGTCAATGTCAGACTAATTTTATTAAAATACTTCATTTCGGGACAGCGGATTCTAATGTTGAATTAAACGTAGATGCTGTCAGTCCAGTGGCGACGCTTTGCGAAGCCTGAGCAGAGACGATGGCGAGCCAGTTCCGCACATGCTTTTTATTACAAAATGACCTTGTGACGCGCGACCTGAAGAGCACACGTGGGGAGGGGGGGGGGGGGCGGACCATGAACTGGTTTGTGTGTGTGTGTGTGTGTGTGTGTGGGGGCGGGGGGGGGGGCTACCTTTCGTAATCCAGCAACGATCAAGGCCATTGTAAATACTATACAAATTATTCTTTTTCTTTTAAATTGATTTTATAAAAGGAATGTTGAAACACGTGATTTTCAGCTGGACACGTTTGCAGATCGAAGCCTTTCACGTTAGTTACTCAATCAACGTAGTTGTGCTTTACTGGAGTACTTTTACCATCTTATATGGCATTATACTAGTTTTCTAAGGGAAATGTGTACTTTTTACCCACACTACTTTTTATCTGACAGCCATAGCTTTTTGAAGTTCTACCCCCCCCCCCTTTCTGTCCAGAACAAAATCTCACCTCTCTGCGTGTGGATTATGACTCGTTCCATTGTGTGGAGAAAATCCTACTACTACAAATAAACTCTTCAAAGGGCCTCTTGCCTTAAACAGTCAGTGTTGTATATTCTAATGCAACAAACATGACAATCTTTATACAGTATGATTTCCATAAGATGATTTATCTTGAAATATTGACTGAACATTGACCCTCTGGAAATCAAAAGCAATATTCTTAAACCAACTAAATTGCACAATCTAATGGGGTGTGACATTCTAAATTTCTTGGTAATAATTGCACCGTTTAGTGGAAGCTTTGAAAACGTTTGACCATCGTGATGGCATGTGGAGGTTCATTCATTCACTGAGGCCACGTCATACCACGAGTGGCCACTAGGGGCTCAGCTAACCTTTGCACTGAATCTGTCCTGTGACTTGGAAGGGATTTAGAGAATCATTATTCAACCAGTGGTCAAGTTTTTTTTACAACAAAGCAAATGAAACCAACTAAATGCATGCTTAAAAAAGATGCATCAAAATAACACTTTAATTACATAATTTCCTTGAAGAATAACAGATTTCAGAATAATTCATACATCACTTAATGTACTGTTGTGTAGCGTGGTAAGTTTTGTATGTATTGCATTTTTAATCTAAAAACTACTAGGTTTAAAAAAATAAATAATTCTTTGTCAATTAGACAACGGTGACACTTTTATCCAAAGTGATTTACAATAAGTGCATTTCAACCATAGGAATACAAACTCTGAAGAACAAAGTGCAATCAAATAAGCCGTTACGGAAAAGTTGGTCAAATAAAAGTAAGTCAAGTAAAAGTATAACTTACTGGAAGTATCAAGTACACAATAACTTTGCAGATGTAATCCGTCTTTTTCCCCCACAGAGATGTTTCGTTTGCCAACGGTCATGAAGCAGGTGAGGCCCGTGTGCAGGGCGCTCGCTCCTCACCTCACGCGCGCCTACGCCAAGGACGTCAAGTTCGGCGCTGAGGCCCGTGCCCTCATGCTGCAGGGAGTGGACCTGCTGGCCGACGCCGTGGCCGTCACCATGGGCCCAAAGGTAACGTTAGTCTTGGTTGTTACTGACGTTCGCCCTGTTTGAATGACCCTGGCGCCGAATGCTGCAGACGCCTTTCGCCTCACCACGTCCTGTCCCCACTGCAGGGTCGCAATGTCATCATCGAGCAGAGCTGGGGCAGCCCCAAGGTCACCAAGGACGGCGTGACGGTGGCCAAGAGCATCGACCTGAAGGACAAGTACCAGAACATCGGCGCCAAGCTGGTGCAGGACGTGGCCAACAACACCAACGAGGAGGCCGGCGACGGCACGACCACCGCCACGGTGCTGGCCCGCGCCATCGCCAAGGAGGGCTTCGACACCATCAGCAAAGGCGCCAACCCCGTGGAGATCCGCCGCGGCGTCATGATGGCCGTGGAAACCGTCATCAACGAGCTGAAGAACCTCTCTAAACCGGTCACCACCCCTGAGGAGATCGCCCAGGTAAACGTGGCGGGATGGAAGTGACGGATGGAAGCCCTTTCACTGTATCCTCAAATTCGTCATGAAATGCTTACATTCATTTTGGTCTTCGCAGGTCGCCACAATCTCAGCCAACGGCGACGTGGAGATCGGCACCATCATCTCCAACGCCATGAAGAAAGTGGGCCGCAAGGGAGTCATCACCGTCAAGGTTGGTGTCCGGAGATCCCACCCAGTCATTATCTTGGTTACGAATGGGCTGCGTTAGTTACATTGAAGTATTTTATCCGTCCGAGGTAATAAATACATGCTTCATGTCTCAGGATGGGAAAACTCTGCACGATGAGCTGGAGATCATTGAGGGCATGAAGTTTGACCGGGGTTACATCTCCCCGTACTTCATCAACACCGCCAAAGGTAACCGCGCTCGTACTCGCCGAACACCTCCTGTTGCATGTGGAGAAAATGAGAGAAATTGCCAAAAAAAATCGCTGGTCTCCGTTTCCAGGTCAGAAGGTCGAGTTCCAGGACGCCTACGTGCTGCTGAGTGAGAAGAAGATCTCCAGCGTGCAGAGCATCGTGCCGGCCCTGGAGATCGCCAACCAGCACCGCAAACCGCTGGTCATTGTGGCCGAGGACGTGGACGGAGAGGCGCTCAGCACCTTGGTGCTCAACAGGTACGTCGACCATTGCTGTACCAAGCGCTAAAGCTTCATTATTAACGGTAAATATGCAAAAGAGCGAACTTGACGTTAAATGATCCATCTAATGGTATTTGTGATTATTTATATTTTTGTCCTTTATTGTATTAAATGTATGAACCACATCATGTATGATTCATTGTCATGTTTCAGGCTCAAGGTGGGCCTTCAGGTGGTGGCTGTTAAAGCGCCCGGCTTCGGAGACAACAGGAAGAATCAGCTGAGGGACATGGCCGTCGCCACCGGGGGAACGGTGAGTCCACACGAACCTCAAAAGCCCTGCGGGGGCTTTAATGTGTTGCTGCTCATTGAAATGAGCCTTTGGTCTTGTATATTTTCACAAAGGACTCAAAGAGATGTCCTCTTGTCCTCTCCAGGTGTTCGGAGAGGACGCCGTGGGCCTCGCCCTCGAAGACATCCAGGCTCACGACTTCGGGAAGGTCGGCGAGGTGCAGATCACCAAAGACGACACCCTGCTGCTGAAGGGAGGGGGCACCCCGGCCGACGTGGAGAGGCGTGCCAACGAGATCGTGGAGCAGCTGGAGAACACCACCAGCGACTACGAGAAGGAGAAGCTCAACGAGCGGCTGGCCAAGCTGTCCGACGGCGTGGCCGTGCTCAAGGTGCGTCCTCGGGGCGGAGCGACCACACCCCCCCACCCCACCCGGAAAACCTCAAGTAACCCCCCCCCCCCACCTCCCCTGTCTCGTTTCAGATCGGAGGAACGAGCGACGTGGAGGTGAATGAGAAGAAGGACCGCGTGACGGACGCCCTGAACGCCACCCGCGCCGCGGTGGAGGAGGGCATCGTGCCGGGCGGAGGCTGCGCTCTGCTGCGCTGCATCCCGTCGCTCGACACCATCAAGACCGCCAACGCCGACCAGAAGATCGGTCAGTGGAAACTTAACGCTGTATTTCTTTATCTTTTTGATTGTTGCTGGTGGATAAATGTGGCCTCAAAGTAGAGGTCCATTAAGCCTTCAGAATGAGCCCAATGTTGATTATTATTAAAGTACATTTAGTGTAAAGTTACTGTGAATACCATAGCCTCCTGTGTGGTGGTTTAAAGTGGCCCCTCCCCTACACGTTGATAAAATAACCTCCTCCTAGCGCTGATGAATACGATCCCCTCGTTCCCCATCAGGTGTGGAGATCATCAGACGGGCGCTCCGTATTCCCGCCATGACCATCGCCAAGAACGCCGGCGTGGAGGGCTCTCTAGTGGTGGAGAAGATCCTGCAGGGGCCGGTCGACGTCGGCTACGACGCCATGCTGGGAGAGTACGTCAACATGGTGGAGAAGGGCATCATCGACCCCACCAAGGTACAGCCCGAAACGTCGATGCCCTAAATATGTAATCGTTACCATTCTGTAAAGAGTTTTTGGGGATTGTTTGGCCGTTGATTTAAAAATGTAATCGTGGCTTCTTACAGGTGGTGAGGACGGCGCTGCTGGACGCCGCCGGAGTCGCCTCCCTGCTCTCCACCGCCGAGGCCGTTGTCACGGAGATCCCCAAGGAGGAGAAGGAGATGCCCGGAGGCGGCATGGGAGGAATGGGAGGCATGGGAGGGATGGGAGGCATGGGTTTCTAAGCCGATCCTCCTCCTCCTCCTCCTCCTAGTTCGCTGTACAGACTTGATAACGGGCGGAGTGGTGGTGCTGGTGGGGGGGAGGGAGGAAGGGGGGCGACCGGGGGAGGGAAAAACTGCACCCACCTCCCTAAACTGACTGGCCCCCGATGCCGTGATGAGTAACGTTGGAGCCGCAGACGTTTCGATCGCCATCCTCAATTTCAGTTTATGTCCCATGATTCCGCCTCTTCGTCCGGGGCGCGTGGAGGAGTCTTCCTCGCCTGACTTGAGCCTGCTTTACTGCAGCCGAGCTCCACTCTGAGGCCGAAGCCCCCCCCCCCCCCGACAGAGTAATGCTTACAGGTTTCATACGACACGTTGTTGATGCTCTGTGTTACCGAGAAAGATGCCCAGCCAGGATTTTGTCCTTTTTTTTGTTTTTGTCATAGCATTTTGGTAATTCTTTTTTTATATATATAATATATCCGTAGTGTTTTTGTTTTGTCCGGCTAATGTTGCGTGTAATGAACTTCTGTCACTTGGTTTAATTAAACTAATTTTCTTACGGAGCTTTAAGCCTTTTCTGTGACTCTGTCGTTGCCTTTTGTGTCCATGTGGGAGACTATGAAGAGTTCCTAAATGAAGCTCTTAAGTTTGACCCATTGTTTACGAGGGGTGTCTCGTTCATGCATCGTCTGCCCAGCTGATAATGGATAATGGCTGGTTGAATGTGAGCATTTTGGATCAATTGATCATGATAAACTGAAGTGATCAGGTTTACTAAAGAGAAGGTAATTTCATCACAAATAGCAAAAGGCAGGTCATTTGTTTTGTATGATGTAGACTGATTTACTTGTTTAATAAATTCAGTTGAGTTATTGAATTCGGGTTCAATTGGTTTACAGATCACTACACAGGCGGCAGCATTAAAGTGAGTTATGCAGTCATCTTTTAAATGCATCACTTGTATTTTCGAAAAAGATTTCAACTCTTGAGAACCGGCTACAGGGAACCACTGCAGCAGTAATGTGCATACTGACGCAGGTCACAGGTCAACAAAGGCCTGCCCTTTAGCAGCAGTGACCTTTCCAAACCCTCGGACTCTTGAGACGCAGCATTTGCGTCACAGGTTGTGTTTCCACTCACATGACGGCTCTATTTCTGTCCAACGGGGTTAGAAAACAAACCAGACACCAGTCAGGAGGTTTTGTTTGTAGAAAAAAATAGTTTATATCGTGCAGTTGGTTCTGAAGTGATTCAACTCAAACATTAAAACAAGTCCTTTCCCCGTCACATGAAAAACACTCTCTACAAGCAGCACACAAACCAGTATTTACACAAACATGATAAAATAGAACTCTGATCTGTGTGTCAGACAGGTGCAACCTGAAGGCTTCAGGGCGGAGCTTATGTCCTGACTGACAGGTGAAGGTGCTGCCAGCCAGTTCAGCCCCTTTTCGTACAAACTGGATAAACATGTTAGCTTTTAAAAAGAACACCTTATGGACTAAAGATATTGCACACTTTGCCGTATATTTCAGGTTGAACTCTTGAGTCCAGGATTGTTCCCTTAACAATACCGAGAGCACCGCATGTGTAACATGGAGAAAGAAAAAGAAAGCTCCCTAATAAAGCAAAATAAAAGATGGGTTAGTTTACAGCACATTTACTACTTTGACCCTCCCTTTATTCTTAGAATAATAGTAACGTGGTGACTTGTTGCTCCATATTAACCACAGTTCTATAGATTGAGTTAAACATTGATTTTTTCTGTTGCATTGAACTCATCTCGAGGTGTTCGGAGGTGCAAACGACCTGCTGCCCTCACCCTGACCGGTGGAACATGAACACTAAGGACCATCGACAGATAATACAACTTCAACTACATTACGGCCTTGATTTCTCCTCATTTTCCAAATATTACAATCTGACTTTTCCCCTTTGTGACATTTCATCACCCATCTTCAGGTTGTAGACTGGTGAGCGTATCGATCCTTTTAAAACAAACATTTTTCCCCACTTTTTTTTAAACATACTAAACAATTACTAATTGGCAAATGTCACACTGATAAAAATTAAACTAAACTCCTCTGCAGAAATGTCTTCTTTTTGTCGTAGATTACTTTCTCAGTAGTTAGACCGGAGTCTTTAGTATGGAGCTTTAAAAAAAAAAAAAATTAAACTTATATAACAAAGAGAAGAGGAACATTTAACTTTAGCAATACTGCGAATATAGTCTTTATCACCACACTGCTGACTTCAGTAACTTTCTAAAAGGCTCCAATCGACTTCTAACGGCATCCTGAGCCAGCCGATGCACGACATTCTGACTACACATCCTGAAATCTACCTTTGGAAGATGTGCTTGTAACGAGTCTTCCCGAAGCAGCTTTACATACACAACAAAAAAAGGGGCGGAGGCGTCTACGGGTGTGACCTGTGAACTCTGGTATCACCAACAGGCACCCAGCCTGATCCACAGCTCCGATAACGGAAAGAAAGTGAAGGAGGAACATCTCGCAGTTTGTTTCTAGCACCACTGCGAGAACAAGCTGGTGCATCAGTTATATATATATATATATATATATATATATATATACACCTTTATGTAAATATATAATTAAAAAAATAATAAAGTAGACATGAAACTTGAGCATAAACTTGGTCGTTGGTGTAAGAAAGGCACTCCTCGCCCTCTCGCATTTCCCTCGTCCCGCCGGCTTCCCTCCGCGCTACGTCTGGTGTATTTTGTGGAACATGAGCTCCTGGGGGATGGCCGTCTCTTCGCCGTGAACCAGCGCAGCGCGCCGCATGAACGCAGAGACCATCTGCTTCACCACCTCGTCGAAGAAGACGTGAGCCAGATGGGAATGGAGGAGCGAGCGAAACTCGAAAGAGATCTGAGGAGAGGATTCAAATATGAATAAAGCTGAATATATATATGTATAACCACAAACACATCTTTTTGCATGTGAGCACATGGCGTCTGCTTACGGAGAAATCCACAGTGGAAGTACGGGGATATCCCTGGAGGCCGGGGCTGAAACGCCAAACCGTCTCCAAGTGGTTGAACAGTCTGCCCTCTGAACAGGAAGCCTGACAAGACACAAGATTCCGAATGTACAACGCTGAATGTGGGAAACACACACACACACAACATTGAGCAGAAGGCATTTAGCGTACTTCAGTTTAAAGACGGCACAGCATATTTTACAAAGTGTAAAATATGAAGCTTCATCATGAAGCTGGTAAAAGGGTGATAAGATGAGATTAGACTAATCTTTGTTTTAGCCACTGAGTTTACAAGAAGCCATATTATATATAGAAGCATATATCTCTCTAATCGTTAGAGAGAGATGCTTCTTTTTTGATATATGGGCTTCTTGTAGAACTCACAGGTCCTCATTGCCATCAATTCCCATTTCACCAATCTTAACTACAAAATAAAGCTAAAACAAAGAGTTCCCTGGTGGTCATAATAAGGACAACGATGAGGATGATGATGATTACGACTGCATATTACAGAGACAGTGTCGTACCTTGACTAGGTGGGGGCATATCAAGGTGATTAGAGAGGTGTAGTTCTCCATCACCGGCGGGAAGCCCACGGCCAGTTTGGCCTTGCAGAATCCTGCTCGCTGGAACACCACCTCAGACTTCTTGCACCAGGGGACAAAGTGGCGGTACTCTTCCACTCCGGCCACCACGTCATAAATCTCCTGCATGGAATACCTGGAAAGTGGAGGGCGGACAGTGAAAGAGCCGTAAGCTCGTACGGCGCCCGAACCACAGGAAGCACGGGGCGCCCGCCGCCCGTTATGCAACATTACAACACTCAACAAGGCTCATGACCCGGTGGAGTCGGAAGTGGGTCAATGAGGAAGCGCGGGGGGCGGGGGGGGTGATTGCGCGAGGCAGAAAGGATTAAAGACTAGGAATTTAAGAGTACTGATGTAATAAATGAGGATGTTGCCCACACCAGCTTTTATACGGATGGTGTCGCACCAGCTGAAGGGAAATAGCTGCAGCAGCCGCCTGAGTCTATTTATACAGTCAGATTTAATGAGTACAACCTCTATCGGACATTTAGTGCGTCATGCAGGATTGCGTGTCTGGAGCCTCGGGCGGGGCACCGGCATTAAACCCATTACTGACACGATAAAGGAAGATTTGTCATTGTTGAGACCGAGAACACAACTTTTTTTCAGAATACACAACTACTTGCAATGAGTTGTTTTTAAAAATAAGTGCGTTTTAAAATGATAAATTCAGACCACGACTTAGCATTGTAGCAACATCAACATGTTGACAGTGCAAAGCTGACTGTATTAAAATTGGGTTTGGCGTACATTGGATATTTGCACATTATTGATTAAAGTTATTGCATTTGCACAATTTGCACTATGACCTTTGTTCTGCGATTTGAAGATAAACATATAAACAATAAAGTTAATTCATCAAATCTCTTTGAAAGGGTTAAACGATTACATTTGAATGTACTGTACTAAAGGGGATAAAACCCCTTGTGGTGATGTGGCTTTCTACGCGGCGTAAAGGCGAGCTCACCCGATGATGCGTCTCTCCGAGTACTCCTTCCTCTTGGAGAAGGAGTCGGTCAGGTTGAAGAAGCTCCGCGCGGGCAACACGGCGCGGATCCCTGGCGTGGCGGCGCCCAGCAGTGAAGGAGCGCGAGTCATCAGGATCCCACATGACGACAGGTATCTAGACACAAAAACAAACAAGTCAGTGAGAAACCCCGAAACAGGGGACGGCAACAGGCTGGATTCTGTTGTTTCTCCACATGTTAAAAATCGACAATTCAGTCGTTTTATGGCCTCGGGGAAATCTCATGATCCACAGCCACAAAACGCCCAGGCCCTCCCTCAATTTGAAAAATAAGTTTAGAGCACTCCAACCCAATTGAGTTAAACCTGCCCGACTCGTAGGACTTTGTTTTTCCCTCAGGGGAAAGGTAGCAAATACGAATGGAAATGAGGTAACTAGCTTACTATAATCACACAAGACATTTTCCACAAAGAGTGGGGAAGACAGTGGCCAGTCTTTATAAAAAGGTTAATTACAATAGTGGGTCAATGGTAAGTATCTGGTTGATTTTTTACATTTTAGAAACCCCATACAGATGGAGTTTGTGTAATGGATGGATTAATTATCAATGTGAAAGTTGGTTCTTGGAATTTGCGCCTTGGTAATGTTAAATGTTGTTGTCTCTTTTAATTAACCACGCAATCAATCAACCATCAAAATAATACATTGCCAGTTGCATTGCTTCTTCTGTGAAATCACAAATAGTCGGAATCCAATAATCCATGTGAACAAATTGATTTGTAACCTCCACACGAACTATGACCAGCAACTCAGACACAGCGGGGTCAGTGTCACCCTAAACGAGGTGAGACATTATCGATGTCGTAGTTATCCAACACCCATTAAACGTGTTCTGTGCATCTCATGAGGTGATGCTTCGAATTCCTGTTCTTCAAACTGGCCAAATTTCACGCAAACTGGCCAAATCCACGCAAGTTGTAAGGGATGCAGACTCTTGAGAAGTTGGGGGAAAGGAGGAGGGGGGGGGGGGCTTTGGCAGTTAAAGCACGCAGATGCAGAGAAAATGGTCGTTTGCCCACACGTTTTAAGAGCTCACGTAACCTGCCGGGATTTTAAGGCAGAGTCTTAAATGGAGCCGTGTTCCTCAAGACGGAAAAACATTGTCCTACGTGGTGGTTTTTAAACCCCCGACCGTAATGCGTGTCCAGAGGTATTGGAAGGTGAAGCAGCGGTTACAGGTTTAAGACAAAATGCCTGACATGCAGACCGTGTGGAATGTAGCAGATCCTTTCCGACGTTGCATTCTTTCAGTGAGAAATATTTCAACATTACGTTACACTGGCCCTCATTGTATTGACGGACATGACCTAGTGTTACGTGTACTTCTAGTGCTCTTAGGTCCATCGATGCTGGTGACAATATTTCAACAGAAGAGTTAAACTGACAGCAGGGTCCGTTAGGATGTTTTGAGGAATCCCAAGTACATCAAGTGTAACTTAACGTCAACGTGTGTATGCGCATCACCGAGAGTGAGCATGTGGATTAGCCTTTAAGTAACGTTAGCTAATATAGTGGCGTTAAACGTTGCTAGCTCACGTCGGCTAACGGTTTGTTATGGTCGGCTTTTACTTTTTTTCTTTTACTTTCCAGTTTAAGTCCAGATGTAAACCATCAAATTCCTTACCTCACGCTGTTCTTGGTCTGTATTTCTCGGCTGGCGGTCAGAGGTAACTTTTTGATGCAATCAGCTACTCTTCTCAGGCTCCGGCTCCCTCTCGCCATTGTGTCTTTCTTTGACGAATTTCTCCGGGTGGTCGAGCAAGCGGCACCCAGAGCTTTATCCCGCCCCCTCCCCCAACGACGTCGCTCACTTCCCAGAATGTCGGGCAGCCATTGGACGAGCCGTGCTACCCCCGATGGCTCTTATTGGCCGGTACCGTGGTTCGTCAATTGGCCGCTGCTGACGCGTGTGATTCGTGCGCGTAATAGCGCGCACACGCTGGAATGTCACGGGATTGTTGGCTCATGTTTACCTTGTAGACTCAAAGCTCAAAGTGGTTTTAGATGATTCACACACACACACACACACCGTTAGGTCATTATCGAACGGCTTTTCATACGTTGTCCATCTCTTCCACAG
This sequence comes from Pungitius pungitius, assembly GCF_949316345.1. Classification (NCBI taxonomy): domain Eukaryota; kingdom Metazoa; phylum Chordata; class Actinopteri; order Perciformes; family Gasterosteidae; genus Pungitius; species Pungitius pungitius. Next base: position 2,197,036 of record NC_084909.1, read on the forward strand.
TTCATCAATTATACTATTTAGTTTGTTCATTTATTTAGTTTTTTTCAAAAGCAAACCCAGTAATATTCCTGAGGGGAAAGCCCACCCTGAAGGGACAGAAGAAGGCATTTAGGTCAGAGAACGAGGTGCATCTAAAGTGGATTAGGGACATAAATAAAATGTATATTTAGGATTAAAAACTGGAGGATCAGCTGCAGCAGATCATCAACTGAGTTTGGAGAGGCCTAAAACCATTTGTGGCAATAAGGAACCAGACTCCCAGCCTGGAGGACCGAAATGTGGGTGATTGATGTGAACAAATTCTTCAGCATGTTTGATCAGTCATCCTCCCCTCCCCCAATCCAGTTCTTCCGCCTCCTGCAGGGCCCCTTCCTCTACACCTTCTGCATATTGATCCACCTCGAACCCCCTTCCCCCAACACCCAGCTCTCTTCCACCGTGCACATACACTGCATTCACTTGTAAAATGTATTACAAATAAGTACCCATTGCAGTAAAATATTCCCTGGCAGGGTTTTACTTTTAAGTGTGATGTTTCTCAATTAATATGACTTCCCCATTAGTATTAATGTTGGAACAGGTTTTGGGTTTAAATGTAATTACTGCTATATACCTTTATATACCAATCAAACAATAATGTCATTATTTTCAGGGAAAAACCACCACCAACAAAATTATCATAAATTAATGGTTAAATAGTAGCACACAAGTTAATTAAAGTCAAACACATATTTTACAACAATGAATGCAGTAATGATAATCCACTCATGTAATACACACACACTCAACATTTTTCTGTTTTGGGTAGTTATACTTTTAATATTATAATAATAAGGGAAAATATATTTTCTTTACTATTAATATTATTAGACCTTTAGTTGTAATGTAGTACTACATTACAAGTGTAGTATTACATTACAAATAAAGGTCATTGAATATTTAATTCGGTGACAAATGACCTAAAAACTCGGCCAAAAAGAGTACACTGCCCGATGGACAGCTTTACTTTCGAGATTTTGATGTAGATTTTCCCTAAAATACTCAACACGTTTGCATTTATTATTTGTTTTTATTTATTTGTGCCAATAAACAAAAAAAATCAACGTCTGTTTGACAAAACGATTAGAATCTGACGTAAGACAAGCGCGAGAAAGACGGAAGTCCGCCTCACCACACTTCCGGTCTCAGAGTCGAACAACCACCACCAAAATGGCGAAGATCGCCAAGACCCACGAAGGTAAATTATTTACCCAAAATAATGAAATAGCTGTTGTTTTGGAGTTACTTTATACACCAAGAAATTGCCAAGAAAGTATGCGGTAAATGTTGAAGTGTCTGAATCACATTCGGAAGTATTGGTTCCTTTTAGAGCGCGAGAAGCAGCAGGCCTCGAAACGACGCAACGCGGACGGCTTAGATAATGGCGCTGGATGCTAGCTGTTTAGCAGGCTAGTTAGCTACCGTCACCGTGCGCAATGTGCATTTTTCCATGCATGTTCATATACGTTATTTCGCCACCAGATTTATTGACGCGCTTAGTCAATCCTATGTTCAGTGCATCACTACTTCATAGTTACTCACGCTATTGACTTTAAATAATATTACGGCTACCATTTAGCTATCCCAGTTAGCATAGCGTCATTTTAACAACACCGCACGTTACACAATGGTTACGTTCGATTAAACAGTTAATGCTACCTATAGCTGCTTACCGCAACCGTTTTGCCGTTGTACCTAACGTGCATCGTTGTCAGTAGGAACTGGCGGAGACATTTTAAATTGTATATCACTTTCGAAATGTAACATCAACGGAGAAACGTGACGTTGGCCTGATGTTGAAAGCAGCTTTTTAAGTAACCATCTTATATTCTGATCGAAACAAATGACTTTTTTTATACAAATATAAATAAAATAGCGTGTTTGCTGGCCCCGTAATTTACAGATTATGTTTGGTAGGATTTCTGAAAATAGGAGTGCTGCGTTCCACCACGATATTAGTGCCTAAAAAAACGCACCATTTTATTTATTTTTTGTTAATCAAGCGACCGCGTCTAATGAAGATCATATATTACGAGCTCATTTGTTAATACATTAAGGAAATCTATATGTCCTGTGCTGGTGGAATGAAGAGTCAAGTAAAGTTAAAGTACCTAAAACGTGTAATGATGTACATTACTGGAGATCCTACACTTGCATTCCAACACAGATAATCATTACTGTTTTGGCGTGTCAGATATTTTAGCGTTTGTTAATCCTCACCCGCTGTTTGCTTATGTTTTCCTTTAGATATCGAGGCCCAGATCCTGGAGATCCAGGGGATGAAGGCGACCCTGCTCGAGGAAGGAGATCAGGGAGTAGGCCTCGATTCCACCGGCTTTTTTGACCAGGAGATCTATGGAGGTAGCGACAGCCGCTTTGCTGGATATGTCACTTCCATCGCTGCCAATGAACAGGAAGAAGTAAGTATTTTTATACGCAGGGCCCATTGTGGAAGAAATATTCAGATCCTGTGCTTAGTGAGCAAAGTACTTGCTAAGATGCATCCCACAGTTTTTTGTGGCCTTGACTGCTCCTTTTTGCATAGGAGCGTCTCGCCACTTTGAGATTTAACTAGACTCCTGTTTCTCTTTCCTTCTGCAGGATGATGAAGAGGATTCATCAACAAGCTTGTTGGGACAAAAGAAGCCAGGGTACCATGCACCAGTGGCGATACTTAATGCCATCCCGCAGTCAGATGAGCAAGTAAGTCTTAATTTATTGTGCATTGAATATTTTCCATCTGTGTTCTTGCTTTCAAATACATTCTTGTCGATGTGCTCTTATATAGTAGTATAAAAGCTATAAGCATCTTTCTCAACTCTTCTTTGAAACAGGCCTTTTTAGTATAAACATACACTTACACCCCATCTTTGTTTTGCAGTACGACCCATTTGCAGAGCATCGGCCAGCGAAGATTGCAGAGCGGGAAGATGAATACAAAGCCAGACGCAGACAGATGATCATCTCACCCGAGCGACTCGACCCCTTTGCAGATGGTAAATTTAGCAATTTTTGACTTCATCAGACCTTCCCCATTTTCTCCCCCTTTTCACGGCTCACGTTTTTTGTGACCCCCCCCATGACTGCCAATGTTTTCACACCAATAGCTGTTCCGTTTTAACCCTTCGACTACAATGCAATAGCTTGCCTCCCAGACTTGATGCCTTCCTGGTGGTCGATCCTCTGTGGTCCAAGAACATTTTGTGTCTTTGTACGAATGATTTATTGCCGGTTCCTTATATATAGTCTACATTCGTATCAACTTCCAAGCTTGCAGCCAACGACATTGTGGGCTCAAAGTTTATCTTCAGTGCTCTGGTTTGGAAAAATACTTCCATGATTATGTGTGAAGTGAATTTTTTTATTTGTGCGTGCAATAAAATACAATACGTCCACTGCAGGGTTACCATGCTTTTTTATGGGAGAGGTGGTTAGGTATTCGCTGTTTTCAAAGGGCAAATTACCATAACAAACGTGGGTTGCAGATGGGTTGTGTGTGAGTCGAAGGGTTAACATTCCCATTTGAGAGACCGCCAATATAATGTCGGGAAAGGGCAATGGCCCCCTTGTCGTATGTAGCCTGTGAGGATTGAGAGTACGTTTTGAGTGTTAGTTCTGGTGTAAGTCACCTGCCAGTGAAATTAGCTATATCATGCCGAGCTCAATACCTGATGACAAACTACAATCTGCTCATTTAACGACCGCGCTTCACCAGTCCCATGGCAGGTAGAAAGATGCCTGGTCATTTTTGAAGAAACCGCTCCTTGGGCCTTAGTGTAGGAAATGGCAGATATCAGGGTTAAAAGTAAATAAATCATTTTTCTCAGATTAAATGGCCCGAGTGCCTCTGGTTTGATAGTTAGGGCTTATCCAAAGCCTGCATGTAGAGAGAGATCTTGTACAAAGTTGTTGTGTAAATATATTTTTATTTTACAACTCTCTCTGTAAAATAGAAATATGTTATCAAGAAAATTGTGTACCACAATACCACAGGCCCATACTAACTGTCCCTAATTTCTCTCCTACAGCAGTACTGCTTTGCCAGTCCTGTACTGCACTCTGTTAAGGGTGCAGCAACTCATCCTGTGTAGGTTATGGGGAACACAGAACCTTGCACTTATCAGTTTGGTCAGGGTCCAGTGGCTGCTTGTTTGGGGCTTTGTGAGGGGAATCAGATGCAGCTGAGCTACAACAAACCTCAACCCCCAAGAGCCTCTATTTGGCTTATCAATTTTTTAAAAATTAAATTAAACGCCCCTTTCATTCGTAATGGAAAACTACTGCCCTAATGTTTGGGTAGTTATCTTTACCCATCAGTCACCTTGTTCTCCAAAGGAAGTCAAGATCTAAATTTATTTTCATTGGATAATTACCAGTGCTGGTATGACATGTCAATGGGGCTCTGGCATGTTGTATCCCCATATTTCTGATAGTTGGGTTAGATTCATCATATTTCTGCCTTATTATATTAGAATGCCAGAGTATACGTAATGGTAGTACCATTGCAAGATGTAATCTCAAAATCTTGACTTTATTTATATATGCTAGCATAAAAAAACATTGGGAATCAGGACCTCATGATCTCTATCATTTTCTTTTTCTATTTTTGTGGTTATGCCCCAAGACTTTTTTTTTTTGAGTTCCGTAAATCAATGCAACGCAGGTGGTATACTGTTGTGTGTGAGTTCAAACCCTTTTCCAAAGTGTTACTAATGGTAAAGAGACATTTTCTAGGCTTCTTTTCTGCCGGTTGAAGTCTGACTGCAGAGGGACCATGGCACTGAAAGTGTACGTATTCTGAAGAGCACAGCCCAGGACCCCTGCATCAGTGATGGCTATAACTTCTGAATCCACTTAAAGAAAACACCACAACCACAGCTCTTCTCTCTATGTATCTGCTTGTTTTTCAATAGAATGCTTTGACTGTATGTAAGAAAAGACAAATGTATACATGTAGGAATGCTTTGTGAATCAGCTGTTTATAACAGGAGTGTAAGTTAATCTGTTGGTTAAGAGAGTCAGGGTTAGCTGGCTGTGTTTGAGCTTGCTGTGTTGTAAAAACTCCGGTCCCCAGAGTGAATACTGATCAGTGTCCTTTGTTCTTGTTGGTGCTCTTTCGCGCAGGAGGCAAAACGCCGGATCCCAAGCTGCAGGTCAGGTCGTACGTGGACGTCATGTTGGAGCAAAACCTGTCCAAAGAGGAGGTGAGCAACCACCACCCTTTTTTTCTTTCTTTTTTTGCTGCAAGCTTTTTCCTTGCAACATTTGAAGTTTTAAGAGGTTTTTTTTCTTTTCCTAACTGTTATTTTTTGCTCGTAGAGGGAGATCCGTCTGCAGTTGGTAGAAAAGGCCAAAGCCGGGGACCTGAAAGTCGTCAACGGGTCTGCTGCCTCCGCAGCGGCCGCAAAACGCAAGCGTCGCTGGGATCAAACCGCCGACCAAACCCCCACTAATACCACACCCAAAAAGATGTCCAGCTGGGACCAGGCTGACTCCTCTGCTGAGGTGAGCTACTTGGGTTTCAGCCTCTTTGCTGCTTTTTTAGAATAACTGCAGCCTCGGTTTAATGTAATCATGTGGTACGAGATAATCCAGTAATGTGTGACTATTTGGACGTTGTTTTGTGGTCTACAACAAATCTGATGTTTCTTTGTTTCTGGCCCCTCGTAGACTCCAGGACACACCCCCGGACACACCCCCGCACACACACCCTCAAACAGCCGCTGGGATGAAACCCCCGGGCGCGCAAAGGGCAGTGAGACCCCAGGGGCCACTCCCAGCACCCGCATGTGGGACCCCACTCCCAGCCACACACCCGCCGGCGCCGCCACCCCCGGCAGGGGGGATACGCCTGGCCACGCCACCCCCGGCCACGGTGGAGCCACGGGAAGCGTACGCAAGAACCGCTGGGACGAAACCCCGAAGACCGAGAGGGAGACCCCGGGACACGGGAGCGGCTGGGCCGAGACGCCACGCACGGACAGAGGGGACGAGTCAGTGGGCGAGACCCCAACCCCGGGGGCCAGTAAGAGGAAGTCCCGGTGGGATGAGACCCCTGCCAGTCAGATGGGCTCCTCTACACCACTGCTGACCCCAGGAAAGACTCCCATCGGAACGCCAGCTATGAACATGGCTACGCCAACGCCAGGTAACAACGCCGCAAAGTTGTCGTTATGTCTTCCTCTCATTTCTGCTCCTTTTTTTTTTCTTACACATTACCACATGCTTAATGTCTGTCATGTATTGCATGTGTCCTTCATCTCATGCCTACTTTTGCTGTGTTTTTTTTTGTTCTCTTTAGGTCACCTGATGAGCATGACTCCAGAGCAGCTGCAGGCGTGGAGGTGGGAGAGGGAGATTGATGAGAGGAACCGGCCTCTGACAGACGATGAGCTCGATGCCATGTTCCCAGAGGGATACAAGGTGTGTGTCCCCCGTTTGAGTTAAATTCTAGTGACGTACATGTGGGTAAAAGGGTGGTATCAACTCACCAATGTTTCTTTTTTTGTTCTTCACAGGTTTTGCCTCCACCCGCCGGCTACGTGCCGATCCGCACTCCGGCCCGTAAGTTGTCAGCCACACCGACCCCCATTGGAGGCATGACGGGCTTCCACATGCAGGTGGAGGACCGCACCACCAAACAGATGAATGACCAGCCCTCAGGAAACCTGCCCTTCCTCAAACCTGATGACATCCAGTACTTTGACAAACTGCTGGTGAGCATCCTTTTTTTACACGCAACATGCGTAAAACCCACAGAATGGATCTTTGTCCCGTCTGAAGTTGTTTTTTGACTATTTTTTTAGGTGGAGGTGGATGAATCCACGCTGAGCCCCGAGGAGCAGAAGGAAAGAAAGATTATGAAGCTGCTGCTTAAGATTAAAAATGGAACACCGCCCATGAGAAAGGTTGGTCATCACTACTTTCCTTTTGAGTGCTCACATGATGTCACATTTCCTCCTTGTACCCCTCCTGTTCCAATCCTTGAATAAATCCCCCCAAAACTGTAGCCATAAAGCAAGATCCACACCCAGCACTGAGCCTGTATGTGGCTGCAGTGTGAATATTTCCTTGCTAAATGATCTCCTCTTGGAGGAGCTGCTGCTTTCAGTGGAGGTCGAAGTGTCGACAATCATGCTTCGCTGGGAGCGGCAGACAACAAAACATGTTTGCTGTTGAGACTAAAGTGTCTGTCTCTGGCTCTCTATTAACGATTGTTTCTCTTCTGCAGGCCGCTCTGCGTCAGATCACAGATAAAGCCCGTGAATTTGGGGCAGGTCCGCTGTTCAATCAGATCCTGCCGTTGCTCATGTCCCCCACTTTGGAGGACCAGGAGCGCCACCTGCTGGTTAAAGTCATTGACCGCATTCTCTACAAACTGGATGACTTGGTTCGACCATACGTACACAAGGTAGGCTGCGAGGATTAAAACAGGCCAGATTAATTTTTCTCTTGCGTGTTCAGAATTAACTGTCGTCTTTGTGTCCAGATCCTGGTGGTGATTGAGCCGCTGCTGATTGATGAGGACTACTACGCCAGAGTAGAAGGCAGAGAAATCATCTCTAACTTGGCAAAGGTACTTTTTCTTTCTTTTTTTAAAATTCAACTCTTCTCCCTGCGAACTATTCTCGCCTGTTCAACCGGTCCGTGGTTCGTATCAGGGCTAGTCGTTCGCTAGATGAACACCAACACGAGAGCCATCAGACCTGGCATTCATGTCTCTTCTGTTCTCAACCTGCACCCGTTGGTTACAATCAGACCCTCTCATTTAGCTATTTATTGCTCTGACGGGTATTATTTAGAAAGAGTGCTTCCTTCAGATATTTAACATGCCTCGAACTTCCTGTCCGCCCCAGGCTGCCGGCTTGGCCACCATGATCTCCACGATGCGACCCGATATCGACAACATGGACGAGTACGTCAGAAACACCACAGCCCGAGCCTTCGCCGTGGTGGCCTCCGCTCTGGGCATTCCCTCCCTCCTGCCTTTCCTCAAAGCTGTGTGTAAAAGCAAGAAGTCCTGGCAGGCCCGCCACACGGGCATCAAGATCGTGCAGCAGATCGCCATCCTCATGGGCTGCGCCATTCTGCCCCATCTTCGCAGCTTGGTGGAGATCATCGAACACGGTCAGTCGGGGGGTCGCATATGAAGGGGTTTCTAAAATGTTCCTGGATGTTTCATAAACACGGCCCTGCTGAAAATGCGTCCCCACTCTTGACTGTCGGGTTTTACTGCGTCGCCACAGGTCTGGTAGACGAGCAGCAGAAGGTGAGGACCATCAGCGCCCTCGCTATAGCTGCCCTCGCTGAAGCCGCTACGCCCTACGGTATCGAATCCTTCGACTCGGTCCTCAAGCCGCTCTGGAAGGGCATCAGACAACACAGAGGAAAGGTAAGATGCTTTTGGCGTCGCTGCAGCCGTCCGTAGAAATCACAAAAACTCATTAATCGTTATTGAAGTCGACATCCAACAATACTTGATCCGAATCTGTCTTCATTCTATTCCTCCCTCACTGCCACCAGGGTCTGGCTGCTTTCCTCAAAGCCATCGGCTACCTGATCCCACTGATGGACGCCGAGTATGCGAACTACTACACCAGAGAGGTGATGCTGATCCTCATCAGGGAGTTCCAGTCCCCTGACGAGGAGATGAAGAAGATTGTACTCAAGGTAATAACAATGTTTAGTTTTCTTTGGTTCTAGAGCCAAATTCCAAGCTCCCCCTAAATGACGACCAACTTCCTGCGACTCATTCTCGCCTGTTCAGCCGCTACGTGGTTGGGTCAGGGCTAGTACGTCGCTATAGAAACACCAGCACGAGAGTCAGCGGAGTGGATAATACGGTCCTCTCTGTTCTCACCCTGCACCCGTTGGTCACACCTCGGCTATCTACTTTCTGTTTGACCTCTGATGCCAGAGGTCTGACGCTTGAACCTCGTCGATGTGCCTCCTCTGAGCCGCTCTTGTCCTTTTTTTGTCTCGTAGGTGGTGAAGCAATGTTGTGGTACCGATGGTGTGGAAGCCAACTACATCAAGACAGAGATCCTGCCTCCCTTCTTCAAGCACTTCTGGCAGCACAGGATGGCTCTGGACAGACGCAACTACAGACAGGTGAGCCAACAGACCAAGAAGTCACTTCGAGGGGGACTTTGTTGGATGAGATTTGGATGATTTTCTGTCCTCGAACTGAGATTAATAGAAACTGCCTGTTTCGTTAAACGGTTTATTTAAACATGCAAATGTGTAGATCTAAAACACACTTGAATGATGCATTTATGGATGATCAAAAAAAATATTTAGAATATGTGACAAAACGAGCCGCTTCCTGCGAACTATTCTCGCCTGTTGAACCGGTCCGTGGTTCGTATCAGGGCTAGTCGTTCGCTAGATGAACACCAACACGAGAGCCATCAGACCTGGCATTCATGTCTCTTCTGTTCTCAACCTGCACCCGTTGGTTACAATAAAACCTCCACACTTTGTGCTTTATGGGAACTAATTGTTGCCACGGTTTCAACGCACACAGCCTGTCCAGGATGAGTTTTTTATTTTTTCTAGTTGTGTCTGGCTTTGCTCGATTTGAGCTTGTGCAAAAATGTGTTTGTACAGCAGACAGGCGCTGGGATATCAAAAAGTACTTTTAGATTATTATTTTTTTATGGGATCTCGAGGGCGTTTGTCCAGTACATGTCGTAACCGCCTTTCTCTTTTCCTCCCTGAACAGTTGGTGGACACCACAGTGGAGTTGGCCAACAAAGTGGGAGCTGCAGAGATCATCTCTCGCATCGTCGACGACCTGAAGGACGAGGCGGAGCAGTACAGAAAGATGGTGATGGAGACCATTGAGAAAATCATGGGCAACCTGGGCGCTGCCGACATCGACCACAAGCTGGAGGAGCAGCTGATCGACGGCATCCTGTACGCCTTCCAGGAACAGACCACAGAGGTGAGTGTGGCGGACGCTTTGAGGCGAGCTCCCCTCCAGGTTCTCACACAGCGGTTTGTTCATCCTTCGCCTTCTCGTCCTCCCGACAGGACTCTGTCATGCTCAACGGTTTCGGCACGGTGGTCAACGCCCTCGGGAAGCGCGTGAAGCCCTACCTGCCTCAGATCTGCGGTACGGTCCTCTGGCGTCTCAACAACAAGTCGGCCAAAGTCCGTCAGCAGGCCGCCGACCTGATCTCCCGCACCGCCGTGGTGATGAAGACCTGCCAGGAGGTGACCACGCGACTCAAAAGAGCATGTGACCAGGTGACGTTTAGCAGAAACTAACGGGTGTTGTGTTTGTCCGTCCCCGCAGGAGAAGCTCATGGGTCACTTGGGGGTGGTGCTGTACGAGTACCTGGGAGAGGAGTACCCCGAGGTGCTGGGTAGCATCCTGGGAGCGCTGAAGGCCATCGTCAACGTCATCGGTGCGTCATCCGCAACGTCTGCCGCCTCGTTCACGTTTCAGGGCCTAAAAGGAAACGTCTAAGCAGTTTTTTTTTTTTTGTTGCAGGAATGCACAAGATGACTCCACCAATCAAAGACCTGCTTCCTCGTTTGACCCCCATCCTGAAGAACAGGCACGAGAAGGTGCAGGAGAACTGCATCGACCTGGTGGGCCGCATCGCTGACAGGTCGGTGGCGCCTTTAACACCTTTAGTTATCAGAGTGAATTTACCTCGTTGGTATTTATCCTTGTTTTGCGGGGGCTAATCTCTCGTGTGTATTTCAGGGGGGCTGAATATGTGTCGGCCAGGGAATGGATGAGGATCTGTTTTGAGCTGCTGGAGCTGCTGAAGGCTCACAAAAAAGCCATCCGCAGAGCTACCGTCAACACGTTTGGTTACATCGCCAAAGCCATCGGGTGAGTGCCCAACGAGGTCGCCATGGATACGTAACATCATCTAGGCAGTCCTAAAATGTATAGCTGCTTCCAGCCACTGAAGGACACTGAAGAGGCTTTGAAGTAGCTCCATATCAGTTTAATAGATGATACTTAAATGGTTATTAAAATAACACCGCCCCCCTCTTTCCTCTCAGCCCCCACGACGTCCTGGCCACTCTGCTCAACAACCTGAAGGTCCAGGAGCGTCAGAACAGAGTCTGCACCACCGTGGCCATCGCCATCGTCGCCGAGACCTGTTCCCCGTTCACGGTGCTGCCGGCGCTCATGAACGAGTACCGCGTGCCGGAGCTCAACGTGCAGAACGGCGTGCTCAAGTCCCTCTCCTTTCTGTTCGAGTACATCGGCGAGATGGGCAAAGACTACATCTACGCCGTCACGCCGCTGCTGGAGGACGCCCTCATGGACCGGTGAGTGAAGACCAGCGGGTCTCTGGGCCCTCGAGCTCGAGTCCACGCCTTTTTTTTAAATTCCTTGTTCACGCCTTTTTAACCACGAACGCCGTGCTGCTGTGTCCCCCCCCCCCCGTGCAGAGACCTGGTCCACAGACAGACCGCCAGCGCCGTGGTCCAGCACATGTCTCTGGGCGTCTACGGCTTCGGCTGCGAGGACTCCCTCAACCACTTGCTCAACTACGTGTGGCCCAACGTGTTCGAGACGTCGCCTCACGTGATCCAGGCCGTCATGGGCGCCCTGGAGGGCCTGAGGGTCGCCATCGGGCCCTGCCGCATGCTGCAGTACTGCTTACAGGTAACGATGACCTGGGCGCTCGCGTCCACCCGTTGAACCTTTTTTTTTTTTAGCATTAAAACAGTTTGAAATAATCTGTCGCTCGTCTCTGCAGGGTTTGTTCCATCCGGCCAGGAAGGTGCGAGACGTCTACTGGAAGATTTACAACTCCATCTACATCGGCTCGCAGGACGCGCTCATCGCTCACTACCCACAGGTCTACAACGACGAGAAGAACATGTACGTCCGCTACGAGCTGGACTACGCCTTGTAAATACCCGCCCTCGTGCTCTCCACTGTCCTCCCAGATCTCGGCCCCAGGCCCCCGTTTCTATTTAGCAGCCCGTAATGTTTCCCAGGGTGCAACAGTCCAACACAGGCCGCATTCGGCCTCTGTTTGACGCCACTTTAAAGCACCCGAATTGAAGAATAAGCATGATCTTAGGAGAAATAAGAGGAACATTGTAGATGTATTTTTTTTCTTTTATTTCTTTTTTACTCTGAGTGTTTGCTGTAAGGAAAGGCCCAGTTCAGACGAGCCTTGATTTAAAGAAAGCGGAGCAAGTCGTCACCTTTTAAATATTTGGATCATTCTTCTGTTTGTGTAATTATAGGCCTGTGTACCGGCTGCTTCCTTTACACACCCTCTGCCAGTTTCACACCTCTGTTCTTATTAGATCGTTGCTTTATTTAACCGAATAAAATGTTTGTGTATAAAAATCCAATTTCTGTTTGTCAACGTTTTTCTTTTATTTAGACCACTTGAGCTCCGTGGGAGGCAGCACCACAGCCTCCTTTCATGCTCTGCTCTACAAGCTTTTTAATATTTGAAGTACCAGAGCTGAACTTTTTACCCCATTAAGTATTTAATTTTTAGCACACACATATATATATATATATATATATATATATATATATACACGTATTATGATGTATTGTAAACTACGGTTAGCATTTTATTCTTTTCCTTATAAATCACATCTGTATTCTCCTGTGCCCAGAAGTGGAAGAAGTGCTCCACCATAGTACCACAACCAGAAATAGGTCAGAATAGATTTCTCAAAGTATTAATAGAATGTTTTTAACATGGTGTCTTTCATGGAGAATACTATGCTTTTAAAGGTACGGTGTAGGGTCTGGTGGTGAGTCAGCAGATTTCAACCAACATTAATTACACGTTATGAATATTATTTGTTCCAATAGACGCCGGCCCTCAAACTCATGATCGTAAATCTAATCTGACAGCTGGTGGAAGAACATTTGGAAAACTGTTTTTTAGACGAATGCAAATTTCTCGTCTACTTTTATTTTTGTTGAAACATGCTCGAATTAAGAACTCAAATATTTCCCCTTGAATTGCAACGGCGTAGAAGTGAGAAGTACCTTACAGATGTTCTCAGGAATATTCTTTAAATGTGGTTATTTAACACAACTGCATTTGCAGAGGTTGCGCACATGTTTGTTTATTCATCATTGGTTCATCTTTGCAGATGTGTCACTCTTTGGAGATGAATGTAGGGTAAAAAAAAAGGCTTTTATGTTAAAGGGGAATTACCATCATTGCAGCGTCGCCCCTCCATCGCACTGTTAGGGGGAAAAATCGGGAACTCACTCGGAACTGAAAAACAAACATGCATGAACGCTCGCAGACTCACAATGGAAAGAAAAGCACCCCCCCCACACACACACACACACCCATTCAATCACCACTGCTGCAGAGCCAGCTCTGTGTGCACTGACCCAGATTCCACCGGCACAATCTGGGTCGGCTAATCCGAGGAGGAAGTGTGTGTGAGCAGCAGCAGGAGAGGGATTTCCCTGCAAAACAACTGGCAAATATCTGTTGGTGGTGTGTTTGATGATCACAAGCCTGTGTATTTAGAACTTATCCACGGCTCTCGATTAGTCCCCTTAGGTCGAGCAGCAGTGGATCTGACCCCGGTCGCGTGTTCCTGCGGCCTTCTGCCGGCCGAGCTAAACGCTAACGTTAGCCTGGTAATGTGTTCATTTACATTTAAAAAAAGTTCTCTGCATGGTTTCATTGGTGAATCGGCACTTTAAAACTAAAGGGAGCGTCGTTACTTGTGCAGGTATTTTAAAAGAATGCATCCTGTGGGGATCATGAATGTGTGACTCATTTACAGAGTTATTTGTGAGGATTGAAGGAACTGGACTGAACTGGAAGGATTGGATGTTTTTATCTTTCAGACACAATAAGGAGCCTCTTCGGTGTCCTTCCCTTGGAACCTCTGGAATGCATGAACGCTGTAAAAAATGCATGCATGCGTGTGTGTGTGTTGTGTCGACACTGGGAGGCAACCAGCCCCCCAGGAGGGGGAGAGGACTGTGATTAGAAATGTTTCCTCAGTGAAACCTGGTGCACGTTGAAGGCTCTTTAAATGTATTGTGTTTCAATGTCTGAACCTCGAAAATAATTTCATAAGAAGGGTTTAGTCGAAGGTTTTGTTAAAGGAATGTGTTGTCATGTGGCTTCATTAGTTCCGGAAAGAATAATTAGTAATAGTTTTTCAAAACGTTTCTTTTATGTATAATCATGCAAAGTAGGCATTCGCTTATTAAATGAGTGACCATGAAACTTCCCCCTTTTATCACTTACAAAAATAATTTACTGTTTTTCAAGTTTTCTGAAGCTGTCCAGATAAATGTATGTGGTCATTGCTTTTGGGGAACTCGGGACAAAACAGAGATAAATGTGTATTTTTATGTATTCTCTCCACTACTCTGAAAGAAGACGTTAAAGGAAATTGATCAGTGGACGACTCAACTAAATAATATAAATGTACACACGCAATCCCTTTAAAGACACAGTGTTCGTGCACGTCACTCCGCAGTGTCGTTCCCTCCGCGTCCAGTGGAGGGCAGCAGCGAGGAGGCGCCGGTTGCTGTTGATGCTGAGGAAGCTGCTGCTCCACTTCTGCATCTGAGAGGAGGAGGAGGAGGAGGAGGAGAGACGAGCTCCAACTTCCTGTGTGCGCGACACGGACCTCCGCCTCAGCCGAGTTCAGCCTGGCCGCCTCTCCGGGAGGCGTCTCTGCAGACCGGTCGATCAGGGGAGCACCGTGCAGCACCACCAACACCACCTCCACCTCCAGCAGCAGCAGAAGCAGAAGCAGGAGCCGCGGGCCATACATGTGGATTATTTTGGGTCAAACCGTGCCCGCCTCCCCGCTCCTCCGCCTCCGGTACCGCGGATAGCGTGAGCCGGAGCGGGTCAGCTGGCCCCGGTGCACGCCGGTCCCCCTCCCACCCAACACCCCCCCCCCCGGCCTTCGTCACCATCACCCGCCTGGGTGTCCGCTACGAGCCCCTCACCCCCCCACCCCCGCCCCCCTCCTCCTCCCGCAGGAGCGAGGGAGAGAGAGGAGGGGAGCCCCGGCGCAGCGGCGCGCCGCGCATGGTGCCGCGGGGTCGGCGGCAGCGGATGAACCAGCCGGCGCGAGCCCAGCGATGGCTGTCCTCAAACTGGCCGACCAGGTTAGACCCGCTTAGCCGTTAGCTTAGCATCGCGCGCAGCCCTCAGCCGCCCGCTGCGGAGGAAAAAAAACTATTTTTTGCTGTTGTTTTGTTGTGTCAACGTCTTTTTGTGTCGCCAACTTTCGGGGTGAAACGAGAGGAGGTCGAACAACGCGTTTCTGCGCGCGCGGACCGAACGCGCGACACGTCCGTTAAATACTCGCGTGCTCTCTTTTTTTTTTTTTTTTTTTTTTTTACATTTATTACGCCTTTTGTCGGTGTTCCGTTAAAACGCGGACCGCCCGCTTCACTCACACTTCCTGCTCGGTCTCCTTCCGCCGAGCATCACGGCCGCAAAACACGTCCCCGACGGATTTGATGTTTCATCTAAAGGACGCGTTCAAATTACCAACAAAAAAAAAGAGTTTCGTTCGACCAACGTCTTAATTATAACTAGAAGACTATTTCTGATAAGATTGAATAACTAGAGGGATCTCGCCTCGAGGTCTATTTAGTTTTTGTCACGTGATGCTGGTCGGCAGCTTGAAGTGAGAATTGAGCGCCTCTGTTGAATCAGTCAGGAACGAGATGAAGTTTTGACCAATGATTCAATGTACAATCATTTTTTTTTTTATATTTCTTTCAATGAATTCTCAGAAAATCAGACAAACGTGAGGAATTGACTCATTGTTGCGGATAGAATTTGCTGCATCATGCCATGACGTTTAGGTTTAGTGAAGAGGTTCTAGCAAAAGTAAACGTCCCACTGTGGAAATACTACAAGTAACATGTGCTGCATTTAAAGCCATCGATCATATGTTTCTAGATTCATTTCACTGTGTACGTTGTATTTTAACTGGTTACATCAACGCATCATCTTCTATAGGACCATTAGTTTATAGCGTGTCTCAAATAAAACGACCTGTTTCTGGCTCTGTGACGATGAGTTTTACAAAGTTTGTTAACAGAAGTCCAGCTTTTTCTCAACACATGAAGGATAGAATAGGGATAAAAAAAAAACTGTTTCAATTAAGTAACTAAAGCTGTCAAATGTGACAAAAAGGGTACACAGTACAGGGTTTTCCTCTGAGTGCAAGAACCTCACGATTGGACTGAAGTGCAGTTCTTGTCCTGGCATCTAAAGAGCGTTGCAGGCTCATCAGATCTGTGGTTAACTTCAAGGAAGGGAAGGCCCGTATCTCGGTTATGTAACTCAGAACTGTGGCACTTCCTGTTTTCAGACGACATGCCGATGATGATGACGATAACTTGGCGAGCGAGGCAGATTGTTTCTGTCTTTTCCTCCAGCGCTGATTTAGAGTCAACGCTGCTTTTGTTTTTTTGGGGATCTTAAAAGGGGGGGGGAAACAAGCATTTGTGCTCAGCTGGTTTGACCTGTTGTGCAGAGGTCAAGGGTCAATTTGGAGGAAAGGTGTCCAGATGTACCTTTACTGCAGTGCTATACTGTCATTTTGAGATCCTCATTGACTACTTTACTACAGACCGATGCACAGATAACCGTCCGATGTATCAGCTTCCCCCCCCCCCCACCCCCCCTCCATAGTTTCGGTCGGTGCTGGTAATGCGCTTGAGGAAATCTCCGCCGCCTCCCCCGGGTCACCATGGCGATTTCAGACCAGGCGCCAGCTGGGGTCTTTTTAGTGCTCACGGGGGGGGGGGGGGGGGGGGGGGGGGGATTGTGTGTGTCTGTTGTGTGTCTGCGAGTGTGTGTCTGAGAGAGGGGGGGGGGCTCCTTCGCTGCTCGCTCCGCCCTCGGCCTCGGGTCACCGCGCTCAAGTGAACGAGGATTAAGGCCGTGTCACTTCTTCACCGCCTCCACGCTCAGGTGTTACGGGGGTGATGGCGAGCAGGTGCCACGTGGCGGGGGCCCCCCAAGGCTTCAGAGAGCGTTTAAAACAGACGATTGAACGCTTCGTAGCTGTAGAAGAAGGAATAAAAAGGGAAGTGGATCTAAATATGAACCGCTAATACATGATGGCTTACTGTTACCCGGGGGATCTGTGATGCGAGGATGTGGCATTACACCGGTGTCAGAGGCCAGAAGGCAGGGTGGGGGGGTGGAGGCTGGGGGTTGGCGGGGGGGGGGGGGGGTGACGAGGAAGTGGCATCACTTCGTTCGCGGCGCGTACTCGCTCCGTCTGTTCCTTTTAAAGCAGAAGTGAAACGCTCCGCTGCGGTTCCCCTCGCTCTCGTTTCTGAGAAGGATCGCTGTGCAACAGGAAGTGAGGCACGCAGGAAGTGAGGCACGCAGGAAGTGAGGCCGATCTCCTTCGCGTCGGACCCCTCAGCAGCACCTGATGTTCACATTAGATGTTCTTAGTTAATGCAGAATACGGATTGTATCTCACGCATGTTGTTAATCATACTGTACATTTATAATATCATTCTAAACGTACGGCCTGCTGCTGAATCATGTCACAACAGTCACTTTCGCCTTGTTGTTTTGTCATCAATTGCACATTTAATACTTTTATGTCAGAGGATTACGCTTTACCAAATTAATTTTTTTCTAGAACAGTACTTTTACTTTTCAACATTTTATGAAGAATACTCCACGTGGATGCTTATAAATACCTAATAGAATAGTAATCTAAACCTGTATGCATGGTTTAAAAATGCAGCAATTCAATTATCTCCCCTCACATTAATGGGGAAGTCGTTATTTTATTCTACTTTTATTTACTTCTATTTGGAGTAGAACTAGGACGCGGCATGCAAAGAAGGTTTCAAGTACAAATACCTCAGATTTGCACGAAGGCTAAGTGCAGTTCTCTTAAATGCGTCACGTGGTTGTCTCTTTTTATTTAATCTCACCCGCTCTCTTGTGTTCCGGTAAAACCAACAGCACACTGGTATCTGAGTGTGTTTAGGGCCTCTATTTACCTCCTATCTGTGATCTGGTAGAGAAAATAAGGGCTTCAGAGACACGACCTTCATGACGGCCTTTTGTCCGCGCTGTCATTTATACTTTTTGAGTGTCTCCCACGGCGACGGGTTCTCCGCTCGCATTCCGGGCCGATCCCAAAATAAAGGAGTGAGAGGAACTGTGAGGAGGAAGAAGAAGAAGAAGACGAGTTGGTATTAAAAAACGTTTTTGTGTGCAGCTTCCAAGTGGGCCGCGGTCTAGAAGTAGCTCCAGCTTTTGTAAACACTGCAGCTCAAAGTCAAGCAGCTGCTCCCACACGCACACACACACACACACACACACACACACACACACACAGGGATATACCGTGGGAAGGGCCGTGCCCGTGGTGTCCGTCCACGCTCCTCTGGTCACGTGTTGAACCTTCTCTCCCCTCAGCCTCCTCTCATCCAGGCGATCTTCAGCGGAGACCCTGAAGAGATTCGAATGCTCATATACAAGTCAGAAGACATCAACGCTCTGGTGAGGACACGCACGCACGCACACACACGCACACACACTCCAAAGGTTAGTCTGAACCCCACTATCACGTTTAAAGGAGACATGTGCCCAGTCAGGTCCATTCTCATAGCTTAGGTTTCCTCTGACATCCCTGGTTTACAAGCTTCAGGCCCCACTTCCCCCCCCGGGGGAGGGGGGGAGGGGACTGCAGGTTAAGAGTCAGCGAAGCCGAAGTTCAGATTGCGCGTTCGTAGACAAACACGCGGACACGAATGCCTCCCACGCGCCTGTTGCCGGGCGGCGCAGGATGTGTCAGGTCTCTGGCGGCGGGACGCACTCGGTGACGTGGGCGCACGGGGGGGACAAAGGCCGCTCAGACGCGGACTCGTCTGTGAGCTGACATGTTTACTGACACGTCACACTTCAGCAGTCTGTTATCATCTGCTGGTGTTTGGTTTGATGCAGAGGACAGAGAGCGGCGCTGCGGCTTGTTCTCTAGATTTCACAATAAGAGCTTCTGCTTCAGCTCTTATTGTGAAATTAAAATGTGTCCCCTTTGGTGGCCTGTCAGTTAACCGCTACTATAAAAATGTGCTAACGTGCACAAGGCCGCAGTCAAACCACAGAACTCACCAGTCTCATGTTTTAATCATGTTCAACCCCCCCCCCCCCACCCTCCCCCCTCCTCCCTGCAGGATCCAGAGAAGCGCACGCCGCTGCATGCAGCCGCCTTCCTGGGCGATGCCGAGATCACGGAGCTCCTCATTCTCTCTGGTGAGATTCCCCCCCCCCCCATACTCTCTGACTTCCTCCTTCTGGCTGCTGCACTCGAAGCCATTGGCTCCTACAGAGGAAGTCAACATTTGAATAAACAGTCTTCCATTTAAAATACCTCCGCAGACATTAAATAAACGTGAGTAAGTGGCACATTCTGCACTTTACAATGTGAAGGAACTTGCACAGGACACACAAAATGCAAACTTTACTAGTATACTATACTTTCATTTTGGATCTCTTTACTATTTCAATAAACCCATTTTTTCTTGGGGGATTTATTGTATTATAAGTTCAGTATTGTCTTACAAACTCTGATAAAGACCTGTTTGTGTGTCAGCAGCTACTTTTTCACTCATTCTATATTAGTTATCTCATTTTTCCTTTATTTGACGTTTAAAAAGGGTCCTAAATGTTAGTGGATGTGACTCAGGACTGTTTGCTTCCTACCGGCCGCTCACGTGCACGTTGTGACGAGCGCATGTTAAACTCAACGTTAACTCCCCCCCCCCCACTGCAGGGGCTCGGGTCAACGCCAAAGATAACATGTGGCTCACCCCCCTCCATCGCGCCGTGGCCTCCCGGAGCGAGGTGAACACACACACACACACACACACACACACACACACACACACACACACACACACACACACACACACACACACACACCCCTGCATGTTAAATCCGGTGTCAGAGAGACGAGCGCGTGCTCCGCCCACATCGGGCCGACTCGGCCTCGGCACGCGTCAAGAATGCGGCTCGGCGGCGCGGCCGATGGCGGCGCGTCGCTGCCGGGGCCCGAACAAGTCCTCCGACGTGGAGTCGCTGCAGCAGGAATGTTGGAGGCGTGTCGAGGATTTCTCCCACATGCCCCCCGGGCCTTTTTACGAGTGACTTTGCTTTGTAGGGAAATATGTAGTAGTCCGAAGTCAGTACCTTTTTCAATTAGTATTTACTAAAGATGCAGTAAAACTAGTAAGGTGCAGTTTATCTTCAAATATAAACACAAGCACATTCATATTTAAATGTATTAGTCTCAAGATTTGTGTCAGTTTTCTCTTGAGTGTTTAAATCTTGTTACATTTTGTTACATTTTGTTACATTTTGCATCGACTACCAAACTGTTCCAGACTCATCGCACTCCCTCCTCCTCTTCTCCCCCCCCCCCCCCCCCAGGACGCCGTGCGGGTTTTGATCCGCCACTCGGCCGACGTGAACGCGCGGGACAAGAACTGGCAGACGCCGCTGCACGTCGCCGCCGCCAACAACGCGCTGCGCTGCGCCGAGGTCATCATCCCGCTGCTGAGCAGCGTCAACGTGTCGGACCGCGGCGGACGCACCGCGCTGCACCACGCCGCCCTCAACGGCCACACCGAGGTACCGCCTGGGGGGGGAGGGGGGGATTATTCAGAATGGGCCGCTCTCCTCCTTCACCATCAGGCGGCCCTTTGTGCTATTTTCGGACTCGGGGGGGGAGGGGGGGGGGGTTGGAGGGAACAGGTGGGCGGCTGCAGCTGTGTCATCGGGGCTCTCGCTTTCGGCACTGTTGCCGAATCTGAGATGAACAGCGAGAGGTCGGGCAGGTTTCCCCTGATCTTCATGGGCGCCATTTACGCCGCCGCCGTTACGTAAAAGACGTGCGTCACTCGTTTCCAGATGGTGAACCTCCTCCTCGCTAAAGGCGCCAACATCAACGCCTTCGACAAGAAAGACGGCCGCGCGCTGCACTGGGCGGCTTTCATGGGTAGGAGGCCAGCACTTTCACAAACACGCCCCCCCCCCCCCCCTCCACCCCCTCCCTCCTGAAAGAAAAGAGCGTGACATGGTCCGTTGTTTCCCCCCCCCCTGCAGGTCATTTGGATGTGGCGTGTGTGTTGGTGAATCAGGGGGCAGAGGTCAGCTGCAAGGACAAACGGGGATACACCCCCCTCCACGCGGCGTCCTCCAGCGGGAAGATCGCCGTGGTCAAACACCTGCTGAACCTGACGGTGGAGGTCGGCGCACACACACACGCACACACACACACGCACACACACACACACACACACAGCAGGACGCTGTTTTTTTTTTTCATTGCCGTCTTCCGTTGCCCCGGAAACAGATAGACGAGTGCAACGCCTTCGGGAACACGGCGCTCCACGTGGCGTGCTACAACGGCCAGGACGCCGTCGTCAGCGAGCTGATCGACTACGGCGCCAACGTCGGCCAGGCCAACAACAAGGGCTTCACGCCGCTGCACTTCGCCGCCGCCTCCACGCACGGCGCCCTCTGCCTGGAGTTCCTGGTGAACAACGGGGCGGACGTCAACGCGCAGGTAGGAGAGAGGGCGCGGCCCGGGGCGCCACGGCGTCGGACGCAAAGAGGCGCGTTGGTCGTGTCCCTCATGAGGTTTCCTTCGTTCAGAGTCGCGACGGGAAGAGTCCTCTACACATGACGGCGGTGCACGGACGCTTCACGCGCTCCCAGACGCTCATCCAGAACGGTGAGGCCCCCCCCCCCCCGAGTGCCGCTCAATCCACCCCGTCAATGAACGCCAACCAATCAAACGCTTGCTTCCAGGCGGCGAGATCGACAGCGTGGACAAGGACGGGAACACGCCGCTCCACGTCGCCGCACGCTACGGCCACGAGCTCCTCATCAACACGCTCATCACCAGCGGCGCCGACTGCACCAGGTGCGTCGGCTCGCCCCCCCCCCCCCGGCCGCCACCGTTTATTTTTGGCGCTGCGCTAAACGAGAACCCCTTTGTTCATCACGTGTCCCTCCTCAGGCGAGGGGTCCACGACATGTTCCCCCTCCACCTGGCGGCCCTCAACGCGCACGCCGACTGCTGCAGGAAGCTGCTGTCCTCAGGTGAGCCGGGCGGGGGGGGGGGGAAACGCCGCTTTTTGTTTGGCGTTGTTTTTGCGCATTGGGTCGACTTTTGTCTCTATTCATTTGAAAGAAAACAGCAACAGTAGCAGATTTCCGTGGCGAATTCCTCCCGGAGCAGAAGTCCCTCGCGGCGCTCCGGGCCAAATTCAAGTCACAACGCTGCAGGAACAAGAGTCTCTCAGTGTGATGACCCCTCTCTGGCAACACTCGTGTCTTGTTTATACCCGACGCTTCTTCTCTGTCCGACCGAAGGGGAACGCGATCAAGTGTAAACAAACGGCGGCGGGTCTTTCCCTCAGCGCCCCCCCCCCCCCCCGCGCAGCTACTGAAGGGGCTGCAACAAACCCGAAGCACAACGCCAGGAGGCCGGCAGCGTCCTGAAGGGACGTTTTGTCTGCAAAGCATGCGAGACCTGCCCGTTGTCAACCACGTGGAGCCCATTATCAGGCTGGGAGGGGCACCGCGGGGAGGGGGCGTGGGGGGTTGCGGAGGTCCTCCGAAGGCTGTTTGCACGAGTGGAAAAACCTGCAGCTCCTCCCTCCGTCTGTGTCACATGTGGCTGGCGGATATTTGCATCATCCCCCCCCCCCCCCCCCTCACACCTGTCCTTCTCTACCCCCCCCCCCCTGCTGCTCTTTGTGCTGGCCCTGTGTGTCATGTAAATGTGTCTCGTCCCGTCTGCAGGCTTCCAGATAGACACTCCGGACAGCATGGGCAGGACCTGCCTGCACGCCGCCGCCGCCGGAGGGTGAGCCACGCCGCTTATTCAGCGCACCCGAAGGGTCTTCAGTCGCATTTTGTAGCCTTTAATGTCCCCGAATAATAATAATAATAATCAACTGGAGGATGCGTGTTGGATGAGTCACGGCTCTGTGTCATTGAAAACAGGCAGAATGCACACGGGCCTTGGATTAGATGAGTAGGCTTCAATTATCACGACAACACGAATCATCATGTGGTTTAGAGAAGAGCTGCAGATTATGAATGTAAAAATAGAAAGTGAAGGAAAATGAGTCTAAATGAGCCGTTTTGTTGGAGTAAATTTCACATAAACACTGAAATAAGCCGAGAAGGAAGTTTGACCTTCATTTTTGAACTGATTCAAACTCATCTGACTTCATTCCGTATTCCTGTAACTCTGCAAATACCACAGTGGAAACATCGCCTTCTTACAAAGAGAATCAAAGCCACATTTATTCCTTCTTTTGGCTTTTTTAAGGATGAAATGTAGTTGTTTTGAAGCTGAAATGCTGGATTAGTTTCACCTTCCATCTCTGCAGTAACGTGGAGTGTGTGAAGCTGCTTCTGAGCAGCGGAGGAGACCACAACCGGAGGGACAAGTGCGGGCGGTGAGAGTCCAGACTTACATCTAATATAACTAATACTGTCTATGTTTATAAAAATACAACGTTCATCGGGTACTGTGATGTGAATGCAGAAATGAGTAATTAACCAATACAGTTGCAATAATATAAAATAATAATATAAAGGTGAAGTCCTTGTCCTCTGGTGTGTGTGAATGGGTGTAGGTGGGCGTGGCTAAAGGGTGTGTGTGTGTGTGTGTGTCTTTGTTTGTCTATTGCTTGATCCTTGACTTTATTGATTTATAACCGGTATAAAGTACATCCCCCGAGTCTGAACACCTACATATTTCTTATTTCCCAGAACCCCCCTGCACTACGCGGCCGCCAGCCGTCTGTACCCGTGTCTGGAGACTCTGGTCGCCTGCGGCACCGCGGTCAACGCCACGGACCAGTGGGGGCGCTCCGCCCTGCACTACGCCGCCGCCTCCGACCTGGACCGCAGGTGAGGCCGGTTGCCCCAAAAGGCGCGTTCGGGGGGGAAGAATTGTTTTCCATCGGCCCGGGAGGGGAGGTGTCTGCTGCCGTTTTACCGCGTACAGAAACGGCTTTTCCGTTTCCACGGTAACGGCGGTGGTGAGACGCTTGGTGACTCGCTCACCTGCAGGCCGGGCAGCACGTTGGAAGAGTCGTTTGAGGGCGTTGCTGCTTCGTCCTCTTTTATCTCACCCGTGTGTGTGTGTTCCCCCCCCCCCCCCCCCCCCCCATGCTCCTCCCCCCCCCCTCCCTCTGCAGGCGCCGCGTGGCTCTGGAGCCGGAGAGCGAAGGCGTTCAGGCGGAGAGGGAGAAAGAAGCAGCGCTGTAAGTCCAAAGAGAAAATAGTTACAAACTCACAAAAAGGGAAAAAGAAGATTTGTTCAAAAGTTTAATAGAAAGACCCTGTGTATGTAAACAAAAACATTTTTTTATTTTTTAATTATATATATATATATATATATATGAGATGTCCCGTGTCTCTGGCGTCTTGAATGACAACTGGAGATGTTCTGTGTTCCAGATGTTTGGAGTTCCTGCTTCAGAGCGGAGCGGCGGCCTCTCTGAAGGACAAACAGGGCTACAGCCCCGTCCACTACGCCGCGGCCTACGGACACCGCCACTGTCTGGAGCTGGTGAATGCACACGCACACGCACACACACACACACACACACACACACAGGGAGGAAATGGTTATGAGGCGGCTCGAGGCGTTTCCTCCATCTGCAGGCCGATCATATTTGTTCCACGATTCCATGAGTTAAATTGAACTTTGAGTGAACGTGGACGTTGTCGCTGTGACCTCCAGCTGCTGGACAGAGACGACCTTCACCAAGACGACCCCAAATCTCCCAACGCCAGGAGCCCGCTGCACCTCGCCGTGAGTCTACATGCACGGACAGATGTTCTCTTTGGGCTCTGATACAATACACACGGTTTTTGGTGCCAAAACAATACTGCTTTGAAAAAACTGTGAAAAACGTTATTTTTCCATAAACAACATTTGTAAAAGGTCTTCAGTGTTGTGCAGGAAACACAAAAAGTGACTCAATTGACCCAAAACATCTGTATGCTCACTGTAAAAAGCCACCATCTTTGACTGATTTAGTTAATGTGGAATAAATATTTAGTTAAAAGAAGACATTTTGTTCAAATGTCTGCACACCAATGTAAGTCTTAAAATGTGATCCTATTGGAGGATAAAAACAAGACGGTGATACGATGTTGAAAGACGCGTCGTCATGGGAACAGCCAGTGACGTTGAGCTGGCGTGTGTGCAGGCGTACCACGGCCACCCTCAGGCCCTGGAGGTGCTGCTGCAGAGGGAGAGGGAGGTGGACCAGGGGGACGAGGCGGGGAGGACCCCCCTGGCGCTGGCCGCCCTGCGGGGCCACGCCGAGTGCGTCCACACCCTCCTCGGCAAGGGGGCGTCGCCGCGCTCCACCGACGTCCAGTACGGACGCAACGCGGTGCACCTGGCAGGTGGGTTCACCCCCCCCCGGCACATTCTAGACCTCCACACAACACCTTCAGGTCCGACCGGCTCAGGGACCCGCCCCCTCCCCCCGAAGCAGCGTCACGACAACGTTTCACTGACCTCGAATACGCAGTAAAACGTTTAACTTGAATCCAAATGTACACGTTTTATGTTTTATTTGTGTGTATAATATAATATATATATGTGCAGTTCACATAATATCCCTGAGGACTATTGCAGCTCAGTCGTTGCATTTGTTCATCACACCACTTGATTTCAAACTATTTCCTGGTGACACGTCACATCCGACTTGTCACCTAACTGCCTATTAATAAGCATTCCTGTCTCACCCTCTGTCCCCCTGTCTCACCCTCTGTCCCCCTGTCTCACCCTCTGTCCCCCTGTCTCACCCTCTGTCCCCCTGTCTCACCCTCTGTCCTCCTGTCTTCCTGCAGTGATGAACGGTCACACCACCTGTGTGCGCCTCCTGCTGGATGAATCGGACAGTGCAGACCTGGTGGACGCCGCCGACTCTCAGGGACAGTCAGTAATGCGCCCCCCCCCCCCTCATTGATGTATTTCATTCTTTTTTTAATTCTAATCGTGAACCCCACCCGCCCTCCCCCAGGACCCCTCTGATGCTGGCGGTGGCTGGAGGTCACGTGGACGCCGTGTCGTTGCTGCTGGAGCGGGACGCCAACGTGAACCTGGCGAGCGACCACGGCCTCACCGCGCTGCACCTCGGGGTGAGCACCCCCCCCCCCCCCCCCCCCTCGTTTCTGCAGACACCAGGGTCCCCCCCCCATGAAAGGCTTTAGCAGCGTTCGGTTCTAATGAATGGATGTCTCAATGCGTGGAAATAAAATCGCAACCAACATAATCCGTTTTGAATGAGTTCCACATTAATAAGTCACATTGTTTCAGCTTCACTTTGAATGCGCCTCATTGTTTGTTATTCGCTTGCTTGTTTCAGCTTTATTTATCTACAAGTCTTGCATATTTCACATTTTTAAAAGCACAGCTAAAAGAGGTTTCAAGGTTTAACATGTGAGACCGATGTCGTCCCGGTGTCTCGGTGGTCCTGCAGCTGCTCTGCGGGCAGGAGGAGTGCATCCAGTGCCTGCTGGAGCAGGAGGCCTCGGTGCTGCTCGGCGACGCTCGGGGTCGGACCGCCATCCACCTGGCCGCCGCCCGAGGCCACGCCTCCTGGCTGTGCGAGCTGCTGAGCATCGCCTGCTCGGAGCCGCCGGCCCTCCCCCCGCTGAGGGACCACAGCGGGTACACGCCGCTGCACTGGGCCTGCTACTACGGTGGGTGGTCCCCTTCGTGCCCTGGAACGCTCACGTGGTATTTGACGTGTTCTGACTGTGTGTGCGTGTGTGTGTGTGTGCAGGGCACGAGGGGTGTGTGGAGGTCCTGCTGGAGCAGAAAGGTTGTCGCTGCATCGATGGGAACCCGTTCACTCCGCTGCACTGCGCCGTGTACGTCATGAACTAGTTTGCCACTAACTTTTTCTAACAATGCCTTTTGAAACGTTGCCTTTTTTTCATGGATGTAAAAACCTAAAAAAAAGAAGCTACTTCTCACAATCATCAAACGGTTGGATGTTTAGAAAAGCTTTCTTTCTGAAGCTGATTAATGAACCCGTGACTCCTCCCATCACTGCCTCGACCTCACAGGGTCAACGACCACGAGTCGTGCGCGGCGCTGCTGATGGAGGCGATGGGGTCGGACATCGCCGGCTGCAAAGACGCCAAAGACAGGTGAGGTGTCTGTAAAGTCGTCCCCCCCCCCCCCTCACGTCTCATATCAGTATAGTTACTAAGCGGTGGTCCCACGTCCCTCTGCCCGCGCAGGACGCCTCTGCACGCCGCGGCGTTCTCCGGCCACGTGGACTGCGTCCAGCTGCTGCTGTCGCACGACGCCGCTGTCGACTGCGTGGACCAATCGGGCCGCAGCGCGCTGATGATGGCGTCCGAGAAGGGCCGAGCCGGAGCGCTGGGTACGGATGGCGCTGGGGGTCCGCCCCCCCCCCCCCCCCCCCCCCTCCCTCCCTCCCGCCCGCCGTGTTTGATTAGTAACCTGCGGCTCTGATTCTGTCCCAGAGGTGCTGTTGACCAGCGCCGGCTGCGACCTCGGCCTGACGGACAAAGACGGAAACACGGCCCTGCACCTGGCCTGCAGCAACGTAAGTGGCGTCTCGTCCCTCATGCGTCCCCCCCCCCACCCCCCCCCCCCGGGAAGCTTCATTCATGCAGGAAGTCTCCCTCAGGTTGAGATCTGTTCTTAAAGGAGGACGAGTCTGACTTGTCCTCTGTCCAGGGGAAGGAGGACTGCGTGATGTTGATCCTGGAGAAGCTCTCTGACGCGGCGCTCATCAACGCCGCCAACGCAGCGCTGCAGACGTGAGTGAAAACGCGAAGCGCTTTGGCGCCGTCACTCTTTGGCGCCGTCACTCTTTGGCGCCGTCACTCTTTGGCGCCGTCACTCTTTTGCAACGCGGCTGAGCGTGGGCTCCTCCTCCTCTTTCAGCCCCCTGCACCTGGCGGCGCGCAGCGGCCTGAAGAAGGCCGTCCAGGAGCTGCTGTCCCGAGGAGCCAGCGTCCAGACGCTGGATGAGAACGGTAGGACGTGAACACCCCCCCCCTCCCTCCTCTACCACCCCCCCCCCCCCCCCCATCCCCCCCCAGAGGCACTTTATGGGGCCGAGCTGCTTGCGACGTGACTTCTCTGCGTCTTTAAAGGAGGGTTCCCACTGGGTGAGGGATACATGGTGGGTTAAAGTATTCTCAAAATATCTATAAAACGTATAAAAGTAAGACGATGACGGTGGGAACCCTGATTTAAACCTCAGATACAATAGAAGCTGCTTCTTTGCTTTTTATGGGATGTTTTAGTCACTTTTTGAAGCGAGATGAGTTGTGTGTGTGTGTGTGTGTGTGTGTGTGTACTCTCCTTCTTGTGTGTACTTTGTCAGCTGGCTGAACACTAATGGAAGCTGCCCCGTTCCTCCTTTTGTCTTCTGCTCCCGTTTCTGCTTCGCCTCCCTCGCTTCCTCCACGCCCCCCCCCCCCTCCCCCTCCCTCTTTTCTCCCCCCTGTCTCTCTCTCTCAGGTCTGACCCCTGCTCTAGCTTGCGCTCCTAGCAGAGAGGTGGCTGACTGTCTGGCTCTCATTCTGGCTACCATGATGCCTTTCTGCTCCCCTTGCAGCTCCGGGGCTCCCTCCCCAGGCTCCTTGCTGAGGCAGCTGCCCCCCCAGGGGGCCAGAGTCCCGGGCGCCGGCCCCCGGGGGCCACGCAGCCCGAGGGACCCCTCCGGACCCTCCAGCGAGGGGACCACCGAGAACGACTCGGAGGACTCGGAAACCTTCTGACCCTGCAGCCCCCCCCCCCCCCCCCCCCCCACACACACACACACACCTTTCAGTGCCCTCCCATCGAGGGAGGAGGGCAGAGACTCGGCGGTGACCCAGCGTGGATGTTTTGGCACCAGAAGCCCTGAAGAGCTTTTTCTCAGTGCCCCTCTTCCCCCAAAACAACAAGTGAAAACAATGAGTCGAAGAAGAAGAGTCCGGTTCCGGTCCGGTTCCGGTCCGGTCGATGCGGGTCGGCACGCTCGCGTTAACGCACGCCACAGTTTGTTCTTTCTACTCACGGAGGTCGGTACTTTAGTCTCTGCATGGTGTAGCAGCTCACCTCTAAAAAAAAAGCTTTTTTTTTAAACCTGTTTGGAGGAAAGGTCAAAGGCCGTTAAGACAAGTGAAGTGATTACGCAACACACTTCATTCAAACTTCTTCTTTATTCTAATGAGCTTGTTCTTGAGGGTTGTTTTTTTGCACCAAATATTTGACTTCAACATGGAACTGATGAGCAGGTACGGACACAGGTTGCTTTTAAGCCGACGTGTTGGATGTTCAGGAACTAGAAGACGACTGCGTCTCTGCTCCAGGAACGGATGCCGTTTTTTTATGTGCGTAAATTCCTGATTAAATGAGTAGACTCATAATGAGAACGTCTCATATTTAAAAGGCTCCACTTTTCCTGAAACATCTAAAGCTCCTTATTCATTCCAGCGGGTTTAGATCTCCAATTGAAAATAGTAATTGTGAATAAGAAATGAGAACATTGAGGACATCGGAGTGAGGGGAGGACGGGGACCAATCAAGCAGCCCCCCCCCCCCCCCCCCCCGGATTAATTACATGAAGGTAGATGAAGCCCCCCCCCCCCCCCCCTTGTCTATCTACTCTGTGTCCCGTGCCTTGATGTCGGTTCCTCTCATAAGGAATCTTAGTTTTTTGTTGTTTTTAATTCACTTACTGCCCATAAAATGTGTTAACGAACTCATGAAAATCAAGGTTTTAGTAGGGAAACTGTTCTCAGGTCAGTGGAGTATTCAGGACACAGTTATTGAGTGATTGGTATTTTTTGATGTTATTTTTCACCATGGAGACAGAACTCTGAATATAAACTAAAAGCAGAGACTCCTTTTGGGTGAAATGATTCTTTAACGTGGTCCATGATGTGGGGGGGGGGGGGGGCTGGTGGTTTACTTTTCTTACTTAACTTGAACTATGTCTCCTCATGTTCTCTCTATGCTGATAATCCTGTATTTTTCTCGTTGTCAACAAACCCCCGAAGACCAAAAGCATCCACCTGAGAGTCCGTTGATCTGAGAAACCCAAAGATGACCTCGTTTCATTTAAAAAAAAAAAAAAGGGGGTTAAATAAGAGCAAAAGTCAGTCAAACGGGGAAAGTGGTGCATTTTTCGGGGCCAATTTAAAGCCGCGGATTCATTCTGCGTGTTTGTTCCTGATAATGAAGCAACGTGTCAGAACAGCGAGGCTCACTGAGGCGTCTTTGTGGACAGCAAGAGAAGGATAGAACCTGCTTGTGTGTGTGTCTGTGTGTGTCTGTGTGAGTCTTAGGTACCGATATGAAATAGAAACTGATCTTGTACATAATGTCGATGCTTTGTATGAAAACGGACGTCCGTCACTGAGGACTTTCTTTATTCTAGAGTTTGTATTCAAGTTTCTCTCCGGACTAAAAGTTTGCAAATTTAATGAGCTTATTTTTGAATTGAGGACCTTTTTAGCTGCAGTCAAGATTGAAAAGGTGTCGCACAGACATGTTAAGAAGCACAGTGTTATTATTATTCTAACAGGAAGTGAACTTGATTCTCATTCCAGTTCCTGATGCAGTACGACATGCGGAGGGCTGTGCGTCAGCCACCTTCTGTTTTATATAAATTGTACAATTATTAAAAAAAGGTTTGAAGTTAGTTGTGTTGTTTTTTCAACTTTCAGTTTTATTTTTCAGTTTGGAAATGAAATGTTTTTTTTTCTTCCCTTTCCCGTGAGTAAACATGTTTTTACATGGTAATATTCCAACATTTATTGTTGGCAGTCTCCAACCCGTCCACCTGCTTCATGTTAACATCTGGAAGAGGAGACGTTCTTCTGGGGGATGGAAGTAAAAAGCTACGGATCATCGTCATCAACACAAAAACAACAACACACAGCTCCTTTAATAAACCATAGTTAATACTCTTTAATAGCTACATAATCTCTGTACATTTACAAACATTAAATTACATGGTTTGTTTTACATCTAGTACACGGAATGTTCTCAGCAGGTCCTCTTTGAATGAAACGAACCTTCCATGAAACACGTCGGGACCTCGCGGGGCGATAAAATAACATCTGAGATCACTGAAATGAGTATGAAAAAAAAAAAAAAAAAAAAAAAAAAAAAGATTTGATTTGCCTGCAGGGAGCGGTAGTCCAAACAAACATTTACAGCGTCCAGTGTGCTTGTGTTCAGGCCACTGTGTGTGTGTGTGTGTGTGTGTGTGTGTCTATACTCGCACACACACTCGCTCAGCAGTTGACCCCCAGGCCGGTCCAGTGGTCCGGCACCATGAGGAAGTATTTGTCCATGGCCTCGCAGAAGCGGGACCTGTAGAGCTCCGGAGAGACCACGGTGGGCATCTTGCCTGTGAGAGACGGGGGGGGGGGGGAAACGGCGTCATTCAGCCGCGTGGTCGCTAGGCAGCGGACACGCCGCCACTTTCTGGTGTCTGAGCGAAGCGTCCCCCTTTGAGACTCACCTTGACCTCCCAGGATTCCGGTGGATTTGACGACCATCTCCAGCCTCTTGTCCCAGGTGAACGTCCTGATGTAATCTGCAGCGCGAGTAAATGAGTGCATTAAAAACCAGTCAAAACAAAGAGGTGATGCTCATAGAAGCCTCCTCCTCCTCCTCCTCCTCCTCCTCTTCCTCTTCCTCTTCCTCCTCCTCTTCCTCTCACCGATGATCCCGACCACCAGCTGGTCGGTGGCGTCGTCGCGCCCCACCAGCAGCGAGTAGTCGATGATCAGGTGGCTGGACAGGAAGTAGGCGTCGCTGTGTATGGCGGCGCGCAGGATGGCCTTGCAGTGGGAGCGGATGTACAGCGGGTTGTCGTGGACCAGCTTCAGGAGGTTCTCGTCCAGCAGCACCACCTCGCAGCTCTCCTTCCCCGAGTCCGTCTTCACGTTGCGGTTCCTCAGGGAGCCTTTGAGGTCAAACACCTGCGGGGGGGGGCAGAAGGTCATTGAACTGGGAGGAGGTTCCGAGAAGGAGGGCTTCTGATTGGTGCTTTCCCCTCACTTGAGCCATCTTGCGTCCATAGAAGAGATTCTCCATCACCAGCAGGTCCAGCTTCTTCTCCGTGTTGTTCTGAGAGTTCTTGTATCCGATCCTGTAAACTCCCAGAATCTTGGCCAGCGCCGTGGGCCGCTGTGTCGCAGAAACACCGTCGTTGTTCATTTAAACTCAGGCTACTTGACCCCCCCCCCCCCAAAAAATGGAAGAAGGTCCCTTTAATGTGCTTACTTTCTGCTGCACGGCTCCGGTGATGTAGGTGAAGTAGTGAGGCGCAAAGTCCAGGAAGGACTGGACCTCCAGTCGGGGCATCTGCTTCAGGATGAACCGGTCGTCTGCCACAGAATGAAAACAATGCAACGTGAAGGAAAGTCTCCTGTGGTTCAAAGACCACTGAAGTTACAGATTACATCCGATTTGTCCGTCCTAAATGTCCTGGTGTCACACGGTAGAGTCCAGGGTGCAAGTATGTTCCTGGATTCTCATCCTCTTTCTTTGTGATGTGGACATTTGCACGTTTTCATCCTCTTAAACATTGCACTGCTTTTTTTAAAATAAAAATACACACAAAATATAAATGTACGTCGGTGTACATTATGAATGTATTTATTCCATCTAACCTTCTGTTGCGTAGAACACGGCTCCAGACTTTCCTCCGCGGGCCTGCCAGTTGACGCAGTGGGACAGCGAGCGGACAAAGTCCTCCTCCGTGCTCTCCATGATCTCCTCTCGCATCTTGTGGAACTCCTCGGCGTAGTAGATGCGACAGTAGAACCGCGCGTTGGCGTCAGAGAATTCTGCAAAAACCCACACGGGACGAAGTCAATTAAACTACCAAACGCAATGGACCCAGTAGTATCATTAGTACCAGTATGGCTCTGAATACACCCCTGTGAGGGTATAAAAGGACTCACGCAGCTCAACGTGTGGATTCAGCGTCTGCTTCTTCTGTTTGTCCCCCAGCTCCGGATCCTCTGCACACAACGGAAAGCAGTGAAAGTCAGGTGCTTCACGCGCGCACGCGTTCTGAAAGACGCTGAGGTTTCCGGGCCGGACGCGTACTGAGGGGATCCGTCTCCACGCTGCTGCGGCTCTGCTGGGACGAGGCCGACTCGCCGGGCCGGGCCGGGCTGCTCTTCGTCCGACTCTCCCCGCCGCTGAGGAGGGGAACAAGTGCCGCAGGAACCGGGTCAGCGGACCAGTTGGGAGGAATTTTAAATAAAACTAACGGAAGCCATAACTTTTTTTTTTCTTAGGTGTTTTAAATGAATGACCTATTTTCTCTCTGGTACCTGGCGGCCTGCGGGACCTCGTCTCCGCCCGCGTTGGACGCCTTCGACAGATCGTCCAGCGACGTTTTGTACTCCTTACAGCTGGGAGGCAAAAAAACCCACAAAAAAACACGACATCACGTTTCCACACGAGACAAACGGGACTTTTTCCTCTTTGAAGCTGCCGGGGAGCCGGAGGTCGTCACCTGAGGGCGAAGGCGATGATGGAGCTGGGCTCTCGCTCGCACACGGCGATGGGAACCCGCTCGTGCTCGTACATCAGGTAGTGTTTGTCCGGGTCGCTGTCAACACGAGACCACAGAAGCCACAACGTTACGTCTCAGGAGCTGACGCCTCATTTATGGATTCATTAACATCCTTTTTATTTGGGGAAAGTTCTTGTGTTGCTGTTAAACGTTTAAATCTGGTGTGTTTTGTAGAATGAATAAAAAAAAAGGTCATATATTTATATTATTTGAGCCGGGGGCATCACTCACAACGGGAAGGGGATGGGGTTGTAGCTGTTGCCGGGCAGGAAGTTGGCGAGGATGGCCTTCATGGTGGACTTCTCCTTCACCTGGCTGTCAGTGGAGCCCAGCAAGTGTCCATCAAACACATCTGACAACAGGCAAACAAAGAATGTAGAGGAGATGGGGAGTGTGTGTGTGTGTGTGTGTGTGTGTGTGTGTGTGTGTGTGCGCGCTCATACCCTCTGGGATGCTGAGCGAGTCCTGCTCAGTGAAGGAGGGCACCGGGGTGGAAGCTTCGGCTCCAGGATCTCCTGGTGACGGCAGCATGGAGGAGGAGGAGGAGGACAGGATGCACAGGTGTCGGTCCTCTGTCGGTGAACAACACACAAGACGCACAGCTGGAGTCGCCCCGTCACTCACAGGGAACCCGGGTGGATTCGGGCAAACTCACCTTTGTCCCCGTTCTGTATCACAGGCGAGGGGTTGCGGGGGGAGGAGTCCAGGGTACACTGATGAATAAATACATCAAATGAGCTGAGATATAAATATAAAATCAAGAAATACATATTTTAGAAAACTGAAAAAAACAACATCTTCTCCAATGACTTTTTTTTAACCAACAGTCAAAACTGGAACAGAAGCAAACTTGGTGCACATTTCAAACACATGACGCTGGGCTTTTTAACTGAATTATTTCAAACCTTGCTGTCGTCGACGGGCGTCTGCCGGTGGCGTCCCGGACTCGGAGGGACGGACAGACGCTTCCTGCCTTTCTCCTGCTGGAACAACTCCTGCAGCCTGAAGAGCACATCGACACGTTCGGATGTACTTGAAGAAGAAGGTTTAATATCCTCTCAACGAGTATTGCCACTGACTACCTCATAGGAACCGTTATTTAAAATGAGCTGTGTGTCTTTGGTGAGATACCATGGGGCAGAACTTCCTTCATCCAGGTGCAAAACCCAAATATAGGTGTGTAGCAAACTAGCCGTGTCTCTTTAATGACTCTGAACGTCCTTCTTGCGCACATGAGACATGTTGCAGGAGGCCCTCGGTGGCTCTGACCTGCCGTTCCAGGACTGCAGCATCTCGCACAGAGCCTGTTTCTTCATCACCAGCGACTCCAGCACCGCCTGCACCTGCTGAGGGGAATTCAGCGCGCAGGCCTGCAGTCGCACCTGTAGTTTATCAATCCAGCTCCGCAGCTCCGCCTCCTCCATCTACACACACACACACAGGTGAGGCCAGTGAAAACCAGAGAGAACAGACACAAGGGGAAAGGGAAAAAGAAACCTACGTCTTTCTGAGCAAAGAGGTCCTCCATCTTTTCCTCTCGCGTCTTACTGAAGGTGTCGGTCTTCAGGGAGGTGAGGCGGTCGTCTATGGCCAGGTACACCTGCGTCACCCTGAGGAGAGAGCAGATGAATACATATTATTATATTATATTTATAATGTAGTTCTGTATTTTTATACATTCCCTTCCTCACTGAATCTTCATCTAATCTGGTAAATAAACGTCAGTTAGACATCGTCTGTCACCTAAATCTTAAAAATGTCAAGCATCCCCGAATAGTGTGATTATCCCTTTAAGTCTTTTTCATGCAAAACATTCATGCTCCACAGAGGAAGAATCTACTCTATTAGGGGCCCTATGGGGCCAAAACGTAACTTAATATACGACAGAACCATGAAATGAAGTTAAAAAACCGGATATTATCTTTTCTTTTTTAACATACTGTTGTCAGTTAGATCTAAATGAACGAGTGATGAGTTCACTTTACTTTTGAGTGAAGTCCTTCAGGTCCTGCTGCAGGTTGGTCTTAGAAGGTCCCAGGTTCCTGATGAAGATCTTGGGCCGAGGAAGACAAATCTCTAACAGGCGTACGGTCGTGTAGCTGAGGAGGCAGAACTCGATGAGGACATTTTTCAAAAGTACAAAAGCATAAAAGTGCTTCAGAATCATCTTTAGGAATGTGTTGTATGAGAATACTTGATGGAGTGGACCGACCTGAAGGAAGCCACCATCTGGTTGTATGAGAAGTACTGGTGGTAGTCCTTGTGGATGGAGTGGCCGCAGGGCTCCGCGTTGGCCCTGCGGGAGTACTGGTGCCCGTAGAAGCGGAGCTCCAGGTACTTGGCGAAAGACATGGACCACGAGTCGTTGGACAGCGGCACCACGGGCGTCACCTTCAAGCCAGAGGCGGGGCGTCAGTGAGGGGAGTCCAGCCCGAAACCTTCAGCTGGAAGGCTGTTGAGTGTGTGTGTGTGTGTGTGTGTGTGTGGGGGGGGGGGTGTCGCTGACCTGTTTACAGACGCGGCACCACGAGTAGTTGAGGATGGTGTGCTGGTAACCGGGCACGGGGGAGTCCAGCTCCTTCAACACGATCTGCACGCAGCCGCTGCCGTGCACGAACCGCCGCACGTGGTGCACCATGGGAGTCTCGCAGAACATGCTGGGGCAGTGGTAGGACGGCCTGGAGTGAAACGCACAACACCTTTACGACTCAGAAGGAGGAGGCTCCCCCGAGCTGCTGAACTGCGTCGGGCAGCATCTGAATTTTGGAATTCAGGTCGTCTCACAAGGAGACATTAAATCCAGCGTTTATTCGCTCTCACCGGAAACAGTACCGCTCCAAGAACACGCCGAGGGACAGGTCGTTCTTGCCATAAAAGTCCATGGTGACGATCCTGCTGACAACAAACAGAAACGGCCCACAATGCCATCAGAAGCGAAGGAGCGAGGCCCGTGGGTGCGGGCGGGGCTCCAGGGGGGCGAGCGGCGTTTACCAGGGGCTGACGCAGGGGTTGGGCGCGTTGCAGGACTGAGCGGACGAGCTGCTGAAGAGCACACACAGTCTCTGGTGGTTGACGGGGTTCAGGCAGTCCAGCTGAGGAGAGACGCAAACCAACGCGAGGGGTCAAGTACGATCCAAGCGGAGCAGAGGGGGTGGGGAGGGGGGGGGGGGAAACACCGGAGGGAATTCCAGTGTTAGAAAGGCAAAACTAAATGAAAAGCCAGAAAAACAAAAAACACAATGAAGTCAACTCCGAAATTGTAGGCCGCCCTCTTGGACCTGATGGTACGACCCCTGCCTGACATCACGCGTGTGATGACGCGCATGCACATGCGCATCCACACAATGTCTTTTTAGCCAAAAAGGAGAAGAGGGGAGGGTGGGGGTGGGGAGGAGAAAAGGTGGAGCTGAGAGGGAGGAGCGCATTAAAAAGGGAGAAGAGCTCCGCAGCAAAAAATGAATTTTCACAAACTGGTCATAAGGTCAGAGGTTAGTGGAAACTACCTTTCCTGAGTTAATTCTACTCAAAAAGAAGAGGAGAAAAAAGGCAGCACTTATTCATGCTCTGTAGGAAAGCAGGTGATGCAAAGAGAGAGAATAGTGAAAATAAAGACCTGGACACTCTGTTCCTTCAGATGAAAGTACCTCCAGTTACTCAGAGCAACCAGAGCTTCGTGGTGATCAACACAAGTCCAGTCAGAGCTCTGAGGAAATGACAGGTGCAAAACAAACACACCTAAATGATGTATTTTTTTTTTATTTCATCATACAGATGTGAAGCATTATTCATGTAGCTGTAATAATGGAACTGTGGGAACAGGAGGAGTTTTTAACTGGTTTTCTGAAGCAGCTTTTGTGTCCCTGGAACAGAATAACTGGGATTTCAGTAAATATGGTCCTGGATGTGTGGAGACTGTGTCTCTCTGCCTGAATTATCACCCTGGTCCAAAACGTCCAAAAAATTCAGAAACCAGTGCTGGTTTAAAGAAAAAAAGCGGAAGGCGAAAGGCGAGAAACTTCCACTGAGAAGCGACTTTTAACCATCCGGTCGGATTCAGCAGGAGCGAAGATATCGGGAAACGATCGACTTTTAGATGCTTGACGACACATGAGGACATAAAAGTAGAATGGCGCTCAAACTTTGAACAATTAATCCTGACATAACAAACACAAATCTTCTCCAATCTCTGGCGATGAAGGCAGCGACGTCCTGAACGTAAACACGTTTAACAGCGATTAACAGCCGCTCACCTTTGGCGCCCAGCTGACATCGGTCAGTCTGCCCGGCCTCTCCTCCTCGCTGTCGGCCCTCGCCGGCGGCCTCGGCGGGGCGTCCGGCGCCTTGCTCTGCGCGCCGACGGGCGTGGCGGCGCAGAAGGGGTCGGCGGCGTCCCTCTGGGGGATGCGGCCCCCCTTCGCCCTGTAGTCGGCCAGCATCTTGGCCAGGTCTTGGCTGCCGCTCAGCGGCTCCACGATGCGGGTGCTGGTGAGGCCGTGCGAGGGCAGGACGCTGACGGGTTTGGGCTGGAAGGCGCCGTTGGCCTGCCCGCTAACCAGAGCGGAGGGGGCGGAGTCCTTGAGGAGCTGCCGCTTACGCCGCCCGTCCAGTTCCTTGTAGTCCTTGTTGAGGAGGGGAGAAAGGTAGACCTAGAAGACGGGGGGGTATTACTTTTCTCTTATAGACTGAAATGTGTTGTGTTTACTTTGCAGTTGTCCTTCAGTAAACGGAGGTACCTGCTCTGGAAAGTAATCCCTGCTGGGGCAGTGCATGCCGGCAGGCGTGAGGAGGAACGGCTCTTTGAAGGTGATGAAGGGGGAGATGCACAGGATGATCTCCTTGAGCTCCTGCTTGAAGCCAGCGGAGATGGACTTCAGACGGTCATCGGATGAATCCACCTGCTCGGCCACAAACATCCCCGTGTCATCCTGCAGGGGGTCTCTGAAGGACCGGGCGGGGGGAGCCGGGTCGCGTGAGTCCCCCTTGGCCAGGCTCCCCTCCCTGGCTTCTGGGCTCCCCTCCTCCGCGGCCTCCCCCCCAGGCGCCATGATGAGCGTATCGGAGTCCATCTCCTGGTCCTCCTCCAAGAGGAAGGGAGGCGGGACGCACTGAGGATGCAGTGCAATGGGACTGGAGAACGGCGTGGAGGTCATTTTCACCATGTTACCGCCCCCCCCGTCCCGGACAGGGGAGGACGAGTCGGCAAAATGTTTCTCCCGAAAAGTGTCAACGTCTCCGGTTTTGGGGGAGGACTCGACGGGAAGCCCCTCCTCCTCAGTTCCTCCTCCCAGCGCCGAGTCTTCGGGAACTACGGTTTTCTCCAGGCTCCCTTCACTCGTCTCTTCCTTCTCCTCCTCCTCCTCCTCCTCCTCCTCCTCCTCCCCCTCCTCCTCCTCCTCTCCCTTCTCCTCTCCCTTCTCCTCCTCCGCTTCCTCCTCCGCAGACGTGCCCTCCAGCAGGCAGGGGAATGAGGTGCTCTGGGCCAAACTGGGCGGCATGGCAAACTCGTCCATGAGGAACGAGATCTCCAGCTGGGAGTGGTAGGCCACGCACACCATCAGCATTATGATCTCCTTCACGCGGGCCAGCTCGTAGTCGGAGGCTCCTCGCAGCTTTATCGAGCATCCCAGGTGGGGAGGGCAGCCCTCAAAGAACATCAGAGTCTTTGCCTCGTCTGGAAGGGACGGAAACAAAAGCACGCGTTTTTTACGAACTGACATCGCTAGGAGAGGGAGAGGCAGAGCGGAGGGGTGATTCTAACCGTTGGCCAGCGTGAAGGGCTGCATGAAGAACTTGAGGCAGGTTCCCAGACGGGGTTTGGTGAGGAGCTGGTCCATGGACATCACCAGGTCTCCCTGGGTCATACGACTCACCCGCTCCAGGACTTGCTGAAAGGAACGAGGAGAATCACGGACCACTACCTGCAGAAGGTGCTCTGACCTTTGCTGTTCTATTTGTCAGAAACCAAACCGAGAGGAGGCCAGGATGCAGAGAGGACGACATCGAGGACGTCTAAATGTCACCGGAATACTTGACTGACCGCTTTGACGTTGATGACCAGGGTGATGCCGTGCTCCAGCAGCATGTCCTGAGCAATGCGAGACACGGTCCTCTCCACCAACACCAGCGTAGGACGGACGTCGACTATCCGCTGCACGTAGTTCTTCAAAAACTCTCGCTCCTGAGGGACGGACGGGGAAAAGAACGGGATTTATTTTCAGCAAAAGGAGGCGAAGGCAAGTGCCGACCCGGGGGGGGGGGGGAAACTGCATTTTGCGCGAGTCACCGACCTGCAGCACAATGGGGTCGATGCAGGAAAACTTGGACTCCTCCCTGTATAGATACTCTATGGAGCACTTCAGGAGCAGGATTTTGGGGTTCTTGATGTGGGAGTTCATCTGATTACAGGTCACAACAAGTATTAGTTCAAGTGCCGATAAATTCCTTCATTTCTGGACATGCATGCTGATTTCAAAGACACAATGAACGGGACGCGGATCAACTCCATCCCACCTTCTTGTGGGCGATGTTCTTGGTGCACACGAAGCCGTTCACCACCGTCGAGTCAAACTTCCTGCCTCCAGAGATCTGAAACACGAACGAAGATACTTTGAAAAACCCCCAGAAGCAGAAAGACTGATCGGCTAAACGCAACCGACGTGCGTCATCTCGTCAAATCCGGCGTCCGACCTTCTTGATGTGGACCAGCTGGCGGATGTCCATGTCGTCGTCACAGTTGCGAACGTCGGGCCGCACCGTCTGGACCACCTGTCGGACCACGGGGACGATGATGTCCCGCCAGGACAGAGACAGAGACTCGCTGTAGAGCAGCTGCTGCAGCAGCGCCATCATGTGGCTGTGGTTGGCAGAGCTGAACATAAAAAAAGGGGGAGGGAGGGGGGTTTGAAACACAGTCCAATTCTCAAGGTACCGTCACAATCAGGACAACATCAGGGCTCTGAAGGGTCAACTTCATCCCGGCAGGGTCTCAACATCTCGTCTCTGCAGACATCGCTAATCGCTTTAAATAATTTATCTGTGTTTTTCAAGTTGAAATCAGTTTTTTCATCCAGAATAATTTTTCCTTATTATAGATCATTAGATTCTGAAGTTTGCCGCGACCCTTAATGTTCAAAATGCACTAATATTATTCACTGAGCATTAAGCTAAAGGGAATATTACAACAGCAATCGCTGCCCTCGTGGACTTCTACCGTGACGCATAATCCCAGTGGACCCAAACAGAGGCTTCCTCTCCACTCACAGCAGCCTCTCCATGGCCTTCTTCTCTCCGTTCTCCTCTCGCAGCTGATCCAGAGAGCTGTGGTGCCAACCCAGCGGAGTGAACAGCATCTCTTTGGCCTTCTCCTCCACGCGGCGGTTGAACAGAGACTCTGCAGGGACACCACGTCACGTTGAGCTCAACTGGATGCGCAATTTGATATGTCGTCTGATCGAGTAAATGAGGAAGTGTGGGGTTCCTACCTTTGATGAAGGCGTCACTTATGACAATATTCTGTCCTCCATCCTCGGACGGATGGAATTCAGCTACCACGGGGACAAAGAAACAATGACGTGAAGAAATATGTGAAACATTTCATATTAAATGTTGTGCTTTCAGTAATATTCACCTTTCTGGTCAGCTGCAGAAGGCACATGTGGATACTTGGACTGTTTCTTGATGTGGAAGTTGACATTGTTCTGCTCCATGTTGAGGTTGATGGAAGCAGCTGAGTCACTGTCCACCACTGACTGGGAGCTGCTGACGGACGTCCTCTTGCTGGGACTGGCTGAGTCTGGACGGACGGACACACGAGTGAGCTGAGGGATTTACGCTTAAACGCTTGAGTAAAGTACAAGTACCTCCCCATTGTACGTATGTACTGTCCAGTACAGTAAACCAAACCAGAGCCACTGCAAAGAGCAATGATCCAACCAACAGGTCTGAAGGTGTAGAAAATAAAGACGGCCTTTTATCAAAGCGTGTTACACGTGTGACACGTACTCGGCATGGCATACTCGCTCTCATCCGCCAGCTGCTCCGTGTCGCTGTCATCAAACTTAATGTCCTTGAACCAGGACGGCTCTGAATGTCCCTCCACGGAGTTCACGCTGTCGCTGTCTGGGGACGGCGTCTCCGAGAACTCCGTGTTCTGGAGGCCAAAGGAGACAAAGTGAGTGAGAGTGAGACGGTGTGAGCACATTTGCCACAACTACAAGTTATCTGACCTCAGTTGTTATCAGACATAACAGCGTTGATCAATACCAACACATGATCCTGTCGAAACGCGTCCCACGCAAACGATGAACACTTAATTGATCATTTCTGTTATTTGAAATCCCCGGTTTTACCTGCAGGGGGCGGTAGAGGGCGTACTCGTCCCTGAACAGCTGGTCGTGGTGCGTGACGCAGTCCAGCCAGCGACCGTCCACTAGAGCCTGGCCTATGGCGATAGCCTGTGCCCTGCAACACAGAGGCACCAGGGTGTGAACGCTCAAGATCCAGAGCACCTGCAACAGGAAGAGCCCCCCCCCCCCCCCCACCCCTCATCCCGGAAGAAGGAATACACAAGGCCATCACTGTCTTCAAATTGATCCAAGAGCTCCAACATGTTCAACGTACAGAACATGTGTCATATGGGACGCTACCTGGTGGAGATGGTGCCGTTCCTCAGCAGCCAGTTGACCAGCTCTTTTCCCACAATGCAGTTGGGGTAGGTCCTCAGCCAATATCTGTGGTCCTGGAACTCCATCCCTGTGCTGTTGTGGCAGATCTTCTTCCACAAGTCCTTCAGCTGGGAGGAGTCCTGCAGGATGGAGGCCAGTGTGTAATAGTGAGTTTTGTAAAGGAGGAATTGTGTGATCAGGTAAAGCCGATGAGACATGACTGCTGGGGCACAAACGGTTAACGAAAAGAGGAGAGCAGGCACCAGTAGGATCTTCCTCTCCTCCTCGCTGTGGTCCAGCTTGGTGCCACTCTTGGCGCCCGACATGCCCCGGCTGGTCGGCGGGCTGACTGCGCTGTCGTAGGAGGGCGCCATGGAGGAGCCGGCGCGGTCCAGCGGCAGGTTGGTCACGCTGGCGGACCTGTGGGGGAGAGACACGCAGACGCAGTTCACACCGCGGGCTCCACGGGGGAGTGTGTGTGTGTGTGTGGGGGGGGGGGGGGGGGGACTTGGTTCTTTGGGAGTCACCTCTTCCGAGCCGGCGACTTGCCGACGTCTTCTTGCCGCGCCGTCAGTCTGGAGGTCAGCCCGCTGTTCTGCTGCTCCTGGTGAATCATGCTGATGGACACGTAGACTCAGATTTAGGGTGAGTTCAGTGTATCTTCACACACATCCTCCATGATAACCAGAGTCATTTATGATCACTTACAGAGCTTTTACTTACAGATGGTTAAAGCTCGGACAGATGTGAAAAATGAATGAAACAAACCGCATGACTCACTTCTTTCTCATCCCG
This sequence comes from Pungitius pungitius, assembly GCF_949316345.1. Lineage (NCBI taxonomy): Eukaryota > Metazoa > Chordata > Actinopteri > Perciformes > Gasterosteidae > Pungitius > Pungitius pungitius. Next base: position 2,240,158 of record NC_084909.1, read on the forward strand.
ATAGGAGTTTTTCTATGCAAGGAGAGAAAGAGAGGAAAGAGAGGCAGGTAGATAGACAAGATAAGCAGGAAGCACACCGATTAGAAAAAAAAACAGCAGCCAAAGTAGGGATGCACCGATATCAGATACGAGGCTCATAGTGACTCAGACAGCAGGATCGGATCAGCACCAATCTATCCAGTTCAACTCAATGTTTATATCCTATTTACATTAACCACTGGAAATGTAATGCCTGTTTAAGTTTCGTCCAATTGTTATAAAAAGGGTTACACTTGAATTGAGCTTTCTGTTCCTTTTTAATATGGAAAACATTTCATATTATATTCACGCGTTTATTTAAAGTTAAATCATGCTTTACGAAGTGAGTGAAGCAATGTTTGAGTCATGCGACACGATGTTGCGAGTCGCCCGGGTCTCGCTATCTGAACCAAAGAGGGCCGAGCGGTGCATCCCCGAGCAACACAAGCACGAGCGCACAAACCGCATGCGTTCTCAAGAGAGAGAACGTCACAGAGTGAGAGAGAAAGACACACAGCAACAGAGAAAGAGAAAGATATGTAATAAATTAATTAAATACATTTTATAGCTATTTTTTTGGTCAAAAAATGAAAGTTAAAAAAAAGGTCAGAGCTGACACTGAAGGCATCGGGCAAAATCAAATAGCTAATATATCAATTACACACAAAAATCAATAGGAGACAAGCAAGTATATGTGGTGATAAAAGATCATTTTTTATCAGATTTGGTACCGGTGTTTATGTTCAGTGTGTGTGTGTGTGTGTGTGTGTGTGTGTGTGTGTGTGTGTGTGTGTGTGATCACCTCTGCCAGGTCAGGTCTTCCTCGAGGAAGATGTTCCTGCTGGACTTCCGTCCGCCCACAGGTGTGCGAGGCTCGCTGGGCTCCAGCACACACACAGAGCCGGTGGAGTCGGACAAGGCGCTCAGGTCCTCCCCGATGGAGCACGAGTCGGCCGAGTGAGCGTAGCTCAGCGCGATCTTACGGCAGTACGTACAGGCCCGAAGATCTCCTGGGTTCGGAGACGAAAAGAAGGAGGGACGACACAGAAATGGCAGGAAAGGACCAGTGTTTTTAGTCAGCTTGATGATCAATATGAAGATAATCAAACTGTTATGGTACTCTCACAACTACAGTTAAATCACATTAGGGTGCCAGGCTGCTCCTGTAAAGGTTTATTAACCTTTAAATTCATTCTTTGTAGCAAGAATCCCTTAAATACTTTTACTTTTACTCTACTTAATTAGAGCAACTAAAAAAGAACAGGACTGGCATACGCATTATATAAATTACTCTGCCTGTATTATTGGGCTGTAACTTCTAACATGTGGTAATGTGACCCCTACCGGTGTAGCCCATGAACCTCCCGGGGATTTCCTGGTTGCAGCAGCGGCTGCAGAAGATCTGGCCGCACAGGCGGCAGTGGTGGCGGCGGCGGAAGGTGGTGAACTTCTCGTTGCAGTCGTAGCACTCCTTGCACTGGCTGTCCGGCATCCAGTACTGCTTCAGATCGCTGTCCTGCAGGGGGACGACAGCCACAGCGTCGGCTCAAAATATATGCATTTAAAATATTTGCAGAAGAAAAGAGTGTTTACTGCCGGGTCGACACACGCCTGGGAGGGCAAAGGAAGCAGAGACGTGTGGAGGGGAGAGTCGTGTGCGAGTACCTGGCTCTTTCCCTCCATTATTTCTTTCAACCTCTTCAGTGCGGTGCGGAGTTGCACAGCTGTGCGAGGGTCGTGATTACTGAGAGGGGTGTCCGACTTCCTGCTGCCATCTAGAACAATGCAGGTGGGCAGAGAGACACACCGCGAATAAGCACGAGAACCAAAAAAAGAGTCAGTGAACTCTTAACAATTCATCCTGATGCATTGTCAAATAAGCCTCGTTTTATATTCAATGAAGGTGATTATCAATTAAAGCCTCTTCATCACAGAGTGTTTAAACATTTAAACCACTACCTGGCCAACATTTGACAATGCACAACAATGAATAACTTCATGAATAACTTCCTTAAGAGTTGCAAATGTGTATAAGAGAACAAACAAAAGAAAGAAAGAAAAGCATGTTAAATAAAACAGTGTTTGTGTCGTTAGAAACACCATTGCTCTCGTTGTTATTAGTACCCGGGGGTAAAACATTAGGGCAAACCAAAGATCAACCGAAAGCGCTTCCTTGAAAAAGGCAAATATCAACAAAAGGGCATTGGCATGCAGTCAGACACACACACACACACACAAAGGTTTGTGTAATGCCACTCAGAGCGAGTTAAAGTTAAAGCTAAAGGCGTCTTTAGGTAAACCACACGGTGCAGAGGACCCTCACCTGGCCAATCCACTGCAATCACAAAAGACATGAGAGCGCATGTTAAAACCTGGACATTCTGTCATCGTTCTAAACGTGGTTCAACTGCGATGCGTCAGATTCGTGGGTTAAGACCAACATTTAGTTTAAGAATATGTGACAACTCACAAAAAAACACAAAGGATAGAAGCTGCTCTGAATAAGAAGAGCGCCCCTTCATCTTTGAGCTTGTTTGTTTGGTTTAAAGTGAACTTTGGGATGAAGAGCACAAATAAAGCTCTTCTCTTAGGTCCGACCATGCAGCTCTACAACGGGCTCGAATGTGCAATCTAATGTAAGAAAAGAGGTGGTCTGTTATCAGAGCCCCCCTGATCAGTTCACAGGTTACAAGACAGAGGATCTAGATCTGCTTACAGAGAGCTTCAGACTGCAGATAATAAACTAAAGTGTGACGCGAGAGAGAGAAAATATAAAGTTAGGTTGAATAAAAGCATTTCTTAGAACACAATGAATGAAAAGTTCTATAAAAGGAATCTTAAATTTAATCCTCGTACATGTAAATCTGGGCCAATTTACCAGTGGAAGACTTTGTGTGTGTGTGTGTGTGTGTGTGTGTGGGGGTGTGTGTGTGTGTTTTACCTGAGGCGGTGGAGGTACGTCGGAGGAGGTCTGGCTGCTGTTTTCGGTGCACCCTGGAACTGTAGAGGGACTGGGTTGGACTTGTGGACCAGCTCCTCCTCTCTGATTGAGGTGAAGGGGACGGAGCATCCGGCTTCTCTGACACCGTTGAGGGAGAACGTCCATCCTCTGCACACACACACACACACACACACACACACACACACACACACACACACACACACACACACACACACACACACACACACACACACACACACACACACAAGATAAAATGAAATTATTGTTATTGCTTTCACCACACTTGTTAAAGCTTAATTTAACAAAGCCTTGATGAATCAGCCAGTTGTCTTAACAAATTTAGCGACCTTTGGAGCTACTGCTGCTTCCTACATTTTTGGGGGGAAAAAGGTTGACAACGCTGGGCCGGGTTGGATTGCTTTGTCTCGCCCGCTAGTTTCTTCATATCCACCAAAGCTTTTAAATGAATTCCTCAAACCAAACCGGAATCAACCGCTGAACTTTCTCAGGACAGAAAACACTGCAGTGAGGTGACGGGACAATAAATAAAAGAACGAATCACAAGTTCCACTGGTTCCTGGAAGGGAAGGTCAATCACATGACCTCACAAGACTTTGCTGACTTCTGTAATCTTAAAGTAGGACGTAAAAGGACCCAATAAAAAAACAAATAAAGAGAACAAACTTTCAGTGAGAAAGTAACCGAGCTGTCCCATAAAAAGATTAGAAAATACTGTTAACTTTAAAGCACATCTGAGCAGAGGTGTGGACTCGAGTCATGTGACTTGGACAAAACGTCCAAAGACTTGCAACTCGGCTTGGACTTTAACATCGATGACTCGTGACTTCACTTGGACTCGAGCCTTTTGACTCGAGAAGACTTGCTACTTCCCATGAAAACTGGGGGAAAACATCTTCACACGGCGGCGCCGCTCTGTTTATCTGCATCTGTCAAAAAAATGTGCGCCACCTGTATGCAGAGAGCGCTGCCTGCACGACATCCAATCACCGCAGTCCATTTCACCGTATCAACGAGACAGCTCGTTCATGCTTACAACAATCGGGATCAACAACATCTTCTACACATCAGAAAAGTACAGCGAAAAGAAGCAATGGCGATATGACGGCGCTTCGCCCATAACTTAATCCACTAATCTACGTTCTTGTGGGCCTGACCTTTGTTGTTGAAACGAAACAGGTTGACAAACGAGCTGTAGGCGGAGCGGAGGGGGGGGTCGTCCTGCTCCGGAGTCAGTGGTTTGAAGTGCGTCAGGTGGGAGGGGCTCGTGGGTGAGGAGACGGGCGGCTCGACGCTCCAGTCCGCCGAGGATGAGGACGAGGACCTGTCATCGGCAGCCATGACACTGCTAGTCCTGCTGGAGAAGCAACGAGAGGAGAATTCTTAAGCGGCGTTTTCAGATGCTCATCTTCCCATAGTCATCATCTCATCGGTTAATCTCACTTGCTGACCAGGAGAAAAATAGATAATCGTTTTTCAAATGTTGATCATTCACTTTAACATGGTTAAAAATACATCCAGGTGTATCTAAATCCACACGCCTGACCCAAGCAGCCGTCGCTCTAATGCCACGGCAGATCACTGACCTGACCGTTAATCATAAGCCAGACTCCACCATACTTCAAACTTACCACCATATTATTCATGCCTTAAAAACTTCAAATACAAAAGGCTTGTACTGTAGGACGCTTAATGAATGAGCATTATAAGAATTTCAGCTCTATGAGCTCAGAAATGATTGAATGTTAGTTGTTATACCAGTAACCAATGAAGTCGAATAATAATATGACAAAATACATAAAATAACTTATTAACTGGTAAATCAACATTAACGTGTTGAGTGACATTTCCAATAATAACACTTTGTACAATACCATTTCTAAAACATGAGACAATAGTTAATTATTCTTCTTATTAGAAGAATTTGAACATTGGATAATTATGAGATTATGTTTCTCTTATGTACATTTACTAAATACTGTACTCAAATACAAAATTGTAATTTACTTAAGCATGACTTTTGAATTCTTACTTACAACTGCCACTACTTGTAGTATTTAAATTCATTATATTTCTAAATTTGAGGATTGTGAGCGTTGGTCTGGCAAAAAAACAAAACATTATCCATAAATTAAAAAACCACCATCGGCTGATTGATTGGTTCGGATGAATTTACTATATTAACGGCTGATTGATTAGTTCGGATGAATTTAGGATATGAAAGGCTCATTGACTCGTTAGATCTATTTTACACTACAGACGTTACTTCAAGCTGCGCGTCTTTCTTATTTACTAACCGTGTATTGAACAGTAACAACTGTTAAAATCTCTTCTAGACTTACCTTTTGAAGAACGCTACTGACGTTGAGGTGGCAACGCATGACATTTTGGGGTATTTTGAGGCGAGGAGGAGGGGGAAAAGCAGAAGTAGAGGCATCACGTTCTCCGCCTCATCATGTGACCATAACGGGCCGTGGCGTTACCGTTTCCTGGTGGTTTGACAGCTAAAGGACCGAGCCCTCCACCTCATTGCATTGCCTATATTAGCTATTATGTACGATAATGTTCAGTCGGCAGACAAATGACGACCCACAATGAGTTTCAACATTTCCTCCAAGTTTTAGACAGCGACTGACTTATTCAACTGATCAACTGTCACCTCGACTGTCTGATTTAATTGCACTTTGTATAATTCAGGAAATGTGGCGTCGTGTTTGGAAACGGCGACATTTACAGCACTTAGCAAAAACTGCCAAACAACTAAAGTGACTTGTATAGTTAGTTTTAGCTAACATTAGCTAAGCTAACTAGCTTTAAACGTACAGTAGCTAATGTCCCATCTGGATTTAACGTTAGGTTAGCAACGTTGGCTAATGTTAGCCTCCTATGCTAACAGCCTCTTTCTTGGAACAGTTGACACCTGAAATAGGATTAAGGTGCCGCGATAGAAAAAGATGTGGATTACCCTTTCACTGTAGGAATGTGACATCAATGTATGAAGCCGTCCGACCGCGAAAACATCTGTAAAACAGCTAGGCGAAAAAAGCCGACTCCCGTAGACAGGCAGCCCTGACGAATCAAGAGCTGCACTGAATGCAAGTGTTGTGATCAGGAGACAAGGCAAAATAAATCACACTCAGAACAATCGATGGAAATTCTGTTCTCATGATAAAATTCTGTAATCAGATATTTTGTGCTACACAACACTACGGTGTAACAAGTACATATATCAAATCCAGAATATCGCTTAAATAAAAGTACACCAAAATAAGCTTTGACTACTAAATAGCCATTATTTGTTTCATAAACGTGACTCGAATTAGTCTCATGAGTAAAATTTTAAAAGGCTTTACTTCTACAGCAGAATGTCCCTAGAATATATATGCTGCACTCTGACGTTGTTTGCTAATATTGTGAAGATACATTAGCTCATTGACCTTTGCCACTAAAATCTAATCCGAAATCAGAGGGAAGTTAGTGAATGAAGGAAATTTAAAGGTATTTAATTGTGGTATTCTCTGAGGTGGTCTGCTTTCGACCCCAAGTGTAAGTGATTCGTGTAACTTCAGAGTTTGAGGGAAACGTGCACCGGAGGAGGCACTGAGGAGTAAGAAGAAGAAGAAGCAGGACGTTTGTCTTACGCATCTCGTTTCTGATTGGCTCTTCTGTTCCGTTAGTACGTCCATGATTGGCCCTCAGCCTCTGAAAAAAAAAAAGAATCTCAACGCGCATGCGTACCACTGCGGCGGACTTTTTTTGTTTAGGTTCAAAATGGAATCACACAGCAGCGATTCAAACGTGTCGATGTAATGATCCGCTTGACCATTCCAAGGTCCCCAACAAAGACACCTGTTTTGGGGCTGAATGCAGTGCTGACCAGCGCTCTTTAACGGTGCGTGTTTCGTCCAAACTGTGGGAGTAACCTGCGTATCGGCTACGTTAGCACATAGCCATACACAGTTAAGGCAGCCTTAGGTTAGCTTACCCCAATGTTACGGTTGGTGAACTAACGTATTGAAGTCATAACATAACAACTCCTTTGGAGGTTGTCAAGTTAATTGTGATGTTTGGCAGTTTATTATTCGGTAAGGGTGGATCTACTTCCTAAATGTATCATTACAGTTAGTTGGCTACATGTACTAATTAGTTAGCTAACGTTTATCGATCACGGTATTTGTTTGTTTTTTACTCTGAAAATGTGTTTGTATATTCAACCCTGGATCTATTTTACCTAGCATTAATTTTCTTCATTCAGATAGTATTCACGTTAGCTAAGTCAATTAACGCTGTGTGCATCGATCTCACGCCCTGAATGGTTGGTGTTGTCTTGCGGGTTATAGATTTTTGTCACGATGGCGTCTCCTGGTGTCCATCCAACTATGTTAAACATGAAGACAATGGCACCTCTGAAGTCTTCCAAGAAGACTTCAGTCAACGCTACAGCATCCATGATCAAAAACAAGATCCTCAGTGAGTAATAAGCGCTTGGTGTCATTTCTTTCTGAGGGACGGCGAAACATCAAATTGATGTGACTCTTATTTCATTCATCTTTTTTTTTTTTTTTTTTCATCGTGACCACACCAGACACCTCCTCCTTCTTCAAGGTCTCTCTGAAGACCAACAACAAGGCCTTGGCTCTTGGTCTGCAGGCCCAGAAGGAGAGGAGCAGGCAGCTGGAGATGCAGGTCGTGTGCCTTCAGAAACAAGTGAAAGCTCTGTGCTTCGAGATGTCCGCCAAGAACCACAAGGACAGGAAACTGGTTGGTTTGTTTGCTCACGATTATTCTGCAGCTGTCACCGTACCAGCTTGATCACAACGTCAAAAGTTTGCTGATTGATTAGATGTTTGTTGTACACTTTTTTTTTTTCTTTCTGTCACAGCTCCTCTTCTTCAAATCTATGCATAGCAACACTGTGCAGCAATTGGACATGTTGGCTGAGCTGTTCCCTGACAGTGTAAGGATTACTCTGAACAAGTATTAACAATCACCGTTTTGTATGTCAAAATTGGAACATCATTACCCAAATATCAACATTTTTATATTGACTTTCAATATTGACATTTTCCTGGTAACATCTGGACTGTGCCAGGTCTGACTATATGTTTTGAATTTGCACATGTTTATAAGACAGTACTACAACCGTTATTGTCAGATCTAATCTGTGATACAAACAGGGTCTTCCCAAACTATCGGAGGAAAACAAGGCCTCGTCTGGTGATGTCATCAAAGAAAATCTTTCAGTGGGATGGTGAGCAAATTCTCCATTCTGCTTGATGCTGAAACGTTTTTTTGGACACCTGTGAATGATATCTGATATTTATGTATTTTTCTTCCCTTCCTCCCCCTCCGCTTGGCTCTCATTAACCAGTCTCACTCATCAGTTACCTCCTCCGTCGGAAGTAGCACGGCATTTGTTACCAGAACCGAAAGTACCGGCTGACTTGCCTGAAAACAAGATCTCAGCAGATGACGGACCCAGATTGTCCACTGATTTTTTCAATAGTAGGGATTTTTAGATTTCTTTGGTTGTCACTGATTCCTTGGAAATATGTGTTGTGTGTGTGTGTGTGTGTGTGTGTATGACATATAACATTTGTCTGTTTTCCATATTTTTTCACAGACCACATAGATGCTGAGAAAACGCATTCAAGCCAGTTCCTCCAAGCTCCCCGGGCGGGAACGTCCCGTCCCTCCAGCAGCCTGAGCGAGGAGGTGGAGAGGCTGTCTATGCTCTTCTCTCAATCCGGGTGTGAACATAAGCCTCTTCCCGATCTTCAGAAGACTTGTTTTTCCCGCCCGTCTGAAAAACCTACACCATCTCCGCCTGACGACGTCTCCCTTCCCAGTAGCTCAGACAGAGGAAGCCAACCGGAGCATGGGAAGACAGAAGAGAGGACGTTGCTTCTGAATAGCACGATGGAGATGACGCTAAGCCATGCCGCCGATATAGTCAACGTGGAGACCAAGGCCAAACCAACCGGCCGCACTGGCAAGCTGAGGAAGATGAACAAGGAACGCGCCCGTGGGTCCAGTGTAGCCGACGATCCAGAAGCAAAGAACTTGGCAGATTGTAGGGCGACTGAGGTTCAGAGCGCTTTGTCACAGGCATGTGAGGCATCGGAAGACGTTGGGGACCCAGGGCTTCAGCCTGCCAAAAGCCAGAGTACGAGTGTTGCTCCCTCCCACATTCCCAAATTGGTCAAGACTGTCAAGTGTCAGAAAAGGCCGAGGGAGCAATTAAAGGACCGCAGCAAGTCAAAAACGGCGTCCCAAGACATCGCCACACCGGACCTGGACGATTATTTCATGGGTCCCATTTCCAGCAAATATTTGAAATTGTCCCCAGAGAAGGATGCCTCAGTAGCTCGGACCACGGTCACACGCAGGACGTCCCGGACCAAAGCCGGCAGCGCGTCCTCGGTCTCCCGCAAAACGTTTGGCGTTTTGCCCCCGCTTTTGCGTGAAAGCGAGACCAGCGGGTCCAACTTGGAACAGGCCGGGGATGAGGAAGACGGAGGAGAGGCGGCGGTCACACGTCCAGGGTCGGAACACGCGGGCGACAAACCACAGCGCAAAATGAAGGCCAATTCCAGGGGAAGCAACAAGTCCAGATGCAGACGGACGTTTGTCGTCTCAGCGGTCGGGGAGAGCTCCGCCGGCGCGTCGCCCGAAGTGGAGCGCGACGTGAGGCCTCCTGCGAGATCCTCCAGGCGCGTGGGAGTAGAAGAAGAAGAGCCGCCGGCGGCGGTCGAGGACGCGGACGTCGCGCCGGAGCCCTGCGGGTCGAACCCACGCGGGCACAGCGGCGGGGAGACCCCTCGCCCGGCCAGCCCGGACTCAGGAGGCCCCGAGGGCGGTTTGAGCCGCGGCCCGGACGCGTCGGGGCCGGCGGAGCAGGACGCCGCTTCGGGGGCCGAGTTTCAGACGCCCAAGAGAGCCCGGAGGGACGGACGGAGTCGAACCCGCAGGAAGACGGCCACTGAGAGGGAGGAGTGTGACGGCCGCTTGAATGAGGGGAAAAAGAAGAGCAGCCGGAGCGGCGGCGGCGGGTTCGGAGCCGAGGACGAAGCGCGTCTCCTCGAGGCCTCGCCGGAGGATGTCCCGGAGGATGTCCCAGTGGATGTACCGGTGGATTTCCCGGTCCCGCGTTCCGACCACAGTGAAAAGGGTGACCTCTACGAACATCTGTTCGGCGCCCACCCCTCCGGGTCGAGGGCGCGCGCGGCTCGGGACCCGAAGCGGAGGGGAAAGCTGCACAAGCCGCAGGCAGCCACAGAGGACCGAAGCGCCAGAAAGACGTTCGTTGTCTACCGGCGGAAGACTCGGGACCACGTTGCACCAACCCACGCGGCGGCGTCCGGCGCGCTGCGGGGACACGCGTGGGACGCCCGCGACGAGGCGGGCCGCCGCACCGCGGGCAGCCTGCTGGCGGATGAGATGCCCCCGTGGCTGGACTCGGACGCCAGCGGCGCCGACAGCGAGGCGGATTCCTCACTCGCGGCCCCCGGGAGGGAGACGTCGCGCAGAGCGCCGGCGGTCCAGGAGCCCCCCGGTGTGACAGCGCAGGCCTCTCCAGGTGTGGTGTTGATTGTCGTCTTTGAACTCTGAACTTTTATTCTCTTTCTTCTTTTTCACGAACCTTAAACAGCTCAATTGTGATGCGTTTGTTGTAGCGGGAAGAGTCTTTACGTCACTGACCAACACCATTCAAAGCCCGGGCAGCGAGAGCACAGGCAGGACCAGGAGGGGCAAAAAGGTCGTCAGTTATAAGGAGCCCCCCCTCAACAGGTGAGACCACCTGGTCGGGGACATTCGGTTGAACCAGAAAAAAACGAACAAACGGGTAATTAGATGTATTTGAAATGAGGGTTTTTCTATTTGTTTGTTTTTTGCAACAGCAAAATGAGGCGCGGCGATCGATTCACAGACAGCGCGTTCCTGAGTGCTCCCATCTTCAAGGACGAGAAGAAGAAGAAGAGGCAGAAGATCAAGAACAAACCAAAGCTGGAAACATCCATTTTTGTGGACTTTCCAACTGACTGATAATTTAGGGGGTTTTTTTTGTTTTTAGATTATTATTTTTTACTATATCTGAAGTTGCTGGTTTGCTCAAGCTTAATAAAGACCTTTTCAGCTTCTGAGATGTCTGGCTGGTAATGTCCTGAGAGAATGGGGGGGGGGGGGGGGCGGGGGTTCGATGGTCATAAATGATTCAACCCAGGCGGTTCATGTGACACGTCTCCTCCACATCACTGTTGAAGGCTTCCTTATTCTGAGCAGCAGCAGCAGCAGCGTAAGCTTTGGCACCGTCATGTGACCTGGAGGTTCCGAGCGGGTTGGTGAGTCCGGGCGACTTTGTTGTCGAGTTGTTGTGCTTGTCTGCGCGTTTAGAGATGCCCGGGGGGGGGGGGGGGGGGGTTGAGGTCTCGGCGCTGGTCGCAGAGGGCCCATCTCTGAGGCACCTGTGCCGCAGGTGTCGGGTTCACGGCCCGACTGCTTCACCTACTGCCACGCGGCGCTCGTGTTTCCTTCTTCACGCGCCCTCGTCACCGTCGTGGTTACAGTAACAGTACAGTAACAGTATGTTGCATTTGAGTAAAGTAAAGCGAAACGCAGATGTTTTCCACTGTTTGACAGGAGTAGTTTGGGAAAGGATTTTGTTCAGAAGATGGAGGCAAAGCAGCTGAAGAGAGATGTTGAAGCGCTCTTGTGAGTGGACATTAAAAGCTCAGATTGTTGTTAAAAAAAAAAAAAAAAAACACCAACTGATCTTTTTTTTTTTGGTTTTTCCTATCGGATCAGAGGTGATTACATTGGGCAGAAACTCCGAGAAAAATCCTTCGATCCAAAGGGGAAAGGCACCTCCACCATGCTGGATGACCTGGTAGAAGACACTACATTAAGGGGCGGGGCTTCGTTCTCCACTCACCTCAGGATTGAGTCGCATTGATGTGCTTGGCGTGTTGCAGGCTCACTACGACCTCGCCATCAGTGTCGCCCTCTGGTGGTTGGACAAAGACGAGGGACGCGACGCGCTGGACGGAGACATCATGTGAGGTTTTTATTAGATTTATTAGAGTTGGAATATACGCAGAATTGGGAGTACTATTCGGCTCCTTTATGTAAATGTAGGAATCCCTCAGTGTGGAAATAGTCTAAAGTTCTGCATTCAAAGGTAAAGGGAACAAGGGGTCGAGGGGCCCCCTCCGTCCCCTGAGGGCTCCCAGATGTTAACGAAGCTTTCCCCCCCGCCAGCGGAACAGCGAGCGGCTCGGGAGGCTCCCGGTACCCCGATCGCCTGGAGCGGGAGGCCATGATCCTGTCGTCCTTTGCCGGGATCGTCATGGTATGATGAGGTGTCACAGCCTTCGCTACCGGGGGGGGGCGGCGACGTGTGTGGGGTTCGGGTGACCACAACCAGTGGGAACCCAGTTATGAATGTCATATTCCATTTCTCCTCGCGGATCCTCCAAATGCTTCACGCCCGACATCCCATCGAGATCAAATGCCTTCCAGATGAGAAATGTTTTGCTAGTGGCTGACCTTCGCAGCGTTTTTCCCGCTCCAGAGGAGCCTTCCAGTGGAGGAGATCCTGGCTCTGTACAGGTGCAGACCAGCGGCTTCACACCCAGACCAGCAGTCCAAGGTGCCCGTGTCTATATATGATACCCAACGTTCATCCTTAGACCAAAGCACACGCCTAATTGTATCGCACCCAGTGGTATTTCATCATTTTTGGTGAGCAGGAATGCCTTCCGTTTGAATCCTAGGGCGCCATCGTGTATCCCTTCACTCTGTCCTACCATCCGTTTGCAATGCTCGGCTCTTACAAGGCTGCGTACCAGTCAAAGAAGCACAGTAAGTGTGTGTGTGTGTGTGTGTCCTCCTTCCCACGTCCACCAGTAGAGGTGCATTCTTAAAGGTTAAAGGTGCTAAATGGAATGGCTCGTGTGCAGAGTGTTTGAGAAAGACGGAGATGAGGAGCAGAGCCTCCTCTTGCATGTTTTATTTTATATAAATGCACTCTGCAAAGAGATGAAATGCCTTAAATCAAACATCTCAAAACTGTCACACTCACACACACGCACACACGCACGCACACACACACACACACACACACACACAGCTAAGGCCAGGAGTTGTATCTCAAATCTCTCCTAGGTCAAAAGTTGAAGAAGTGGCTGTCTGAGAGGAGGAGGGCGACTGAGCCGCCTGGACCACTGTCGCCCAAGTCTTTGTCATCGTCCTCCTTGTCTCACTCCTTCCTCAGTGTGAGTAGCCATACCATAAAGGACATGTGATGTGATATTATTCCGCATCTCTGTCTCATTTCGATCTCGAATACTTGTGTGAGGAGAATGAGGAGATCTGAAAAAAGCCCTGTGTTGAAACCTGATTCATGATATTGTGATGAAAACAAAAGGCCGTTTTACGTCCCCCGTGTGTCTCTCAGGGCAACAGTGGTCGTCAGGAGAAGACAGCGGAGCACTATGAAGGTTCGCTGGAGTCTCTGGACGACTGAAGTCCTGCAGTGGGATCTCGTCTCATGATGGACCTCCACTAGTGTTTGAGGACGGTAGTTTCTGACTTCTGTCGTCTCTTTTCTTTGCAGATTGATTAAAACCTTCAGCATTTAGAGGCAGTTAATTAGTTAGTTGTGAAATGTCGGTGGTGGAAGCTTACAAACAATAACATTTGACTAAATTAATAAATTGACACACTTTTATCTGGCTGCTGCAATTACTACTTACTTTGCAGATGGAGTTGTTCCAAAATACAGCACATTTAATATTTTGCACTTGATATTTCAGCCTCTTATTTCTCCAGAAATGCAAAAATGCACTCTATCTTGTTAGGCTTGCTTCTGATTGGTCGATGCCGCTGACGTCTCCGAGCAAACGGTTACCTTTTTACCCGCTGAGACATTTTAAAGTTTTTCTGCTGTGCTGATTCAGTGAATAAATCCCAAGTCTTTAAGAAGACAATACCCGTAGTGGACTATTATTCTGTGTGATGTGCATCAAAGGCCGTGATGTTTTGTGATGACCTCTGACATTCTGCGTGGAAAAGATTAATTCATTGGACGATGGATTAGGGGGGGTTCAATGTCTCCATACCGACGCGCATATCAATAAAAAGGGCACAGTGGGTCAGTAATTTGCCTGGTCGGAGCTTTGCGTTGATGATTCAGGGATTTCGGCTCTATGCCCCGGGGGCTGGAGCCCGTTGGCAGCGATGCCAGCGTGTTAAATCCTCGCTCATTGAAAAAACAGCTCAAAGGGGATCTGCCGACTCTTCGATTGGGGGGGGGGTTTATAAAGCGGCGCTCGGGTGCTGCTTTGTGAGACGGAACATTTCCCCCCCCCCCCCCCCCCAACCCGTGACTGAGCAGCTCCAGCACTCTTTGCAGGATGAGCAGTAAGGTGAGTCTGCTGTGTGTGTACTGCAGGGACGAGATGCACACAGCTGCACATTCAGAACGCGTGTCCCTGAGTTTTAGGATGCGAACATAAGCGGTGCGGGAGGAATGATCGCTCCCCGCCTCGGTTTGTCTCTCCCTGGACCCAGATCACTTTTTACGAGGACAGAAACTACCAGGGCCGCTCGCATGAGTGCGACGCCGACTGCCCCGACATGCACCCCCACTTCAGCCGCTGCAACTCCATCAAGGTGGAGAGCGGCTGCTGGGTGCTGTACGAGAAGCCCAACTACAGCGGCTACCAGTACGTCCTGACCCGGGGGGAGTACCCGGACTACCAGCGCTGGATGGGCTACAATGACACCATCCGCTCCTGCCGGACCTTCTCCTATGTGAGCAGGCTGTCCGGGCCCCATGTTTAGTTCACGTGAAAACTCTTTGCTTGAGAAGAAACCTCATGTTTTTTTGGGGTTTTTAGGTGACCAGACCTGTGTTTTCATGTTCATTGGGCAAATGATTAACCTTGTTTCCGCCCTCAATCACCTCCTCCTCCTTCCTAACGCCGTCCTCCACCGTGTCCCTCCAGGCCAGCGAGGGGCCGTACCGCCTGCGCATCTACGAGCGGCCCAACTTCCAGGGCCAGATGGTGGAGTTCAGCGACGACTGTGATTCGGTGCAGGAACACTTCCGCAGCCGCGACGTCTACTCCTGCAACGTGGTGGAGGGCTACTGGACCCTCTACGAGCACCCCAACTACCGCGGCCGGCAGTACTTCGTGAGGCCCGGGGAGTACCGCAAGTTCAGCGACTGGGGGGCCACCTGCGCCACCACCGGGTCCTTCCGCAGGGTCACTGGGTTTTAATCAGGCATCTCGGGCCTCTGCTGTCGATCCCATTCCATCTAAAGGAAAATGAAATGAAAACGCCTGTTTTCTCCTCTACGAGATAGAGGTCCAGCCGCCGTGTCGGCACGACATGTCACGATTAAAAACAAAAAATAAAAAAAGGAATCCTTTGAATCTATTTTTTCTGTGCTTTTGAATAATTCTTTTGGTGTTGACTGATTTAACCATTATACCATTTGGGGAAGAAACTAAAAAAAAAAAACATCTCTGTTGTAATTGTCTCTTTCCCTACGTGTCACCCTGAAGCCCCACATGAGCACAACTCATTGAACAAAACCCAAACGTTGAGATACACTCCTCCGATACTGATACCCATATTCATTGGGCGGATTGGAGCTGTATCGGCTGATGGCAAAAGGGCCCGGGTTCTGTTACCAGCATTTTAATCCAGTTTAAAGTCCAGTCACACAATGAGGGCATCTACGCTGTGTCACCACTCATTTGTAAAACCCGGGTCATATAGATTCTTATGAAACCGCGTGGATACGCTGACTCCGATCCCCCCCCCCCCCCCCCCCTCCGTCAAAGCCAACGCGCGCGGCTCTCGCTAGAAGCGTCACAGTGTCCGTCGGCGCTGACACAGGCCGCGACCAACCGAGTCCTGTCGGGTCTCTGCTGACGCGAGGGGCCTCCGCTCCAATGACAACACGCGCAGGTGCTCTGACGGTCGCAACGCGTATAAAGGCCTCTCCCTTTGGTAGCCAGAAAAAAAAAACCTACAACAACACACCGAAAGCAGTTTGACCGACAGCCGCCATGGGAAAGGTTTGTGTTCGCTTTGCGGGGCCCGTCCAACAAGTGGCCCCCTGAGGGGTGACCTCAAGTGACCTCAAGTGACCGTGATTTCCTCCGCTCCGTCAGATCGTCTTCTACGAGGACAGGAACTTCGGGGGCCGGCGCAGCGAGTGCGCGGGCGACTGCGCCGACCTGCGCGCCGCGTTCGACCGCTGCCGCTCCGTCCGGGTGGAGAGCGGCACGTTCGTGGTGTACGACCGGCCCGGCTACGCGGGAACCCAGCAGCTCATGAGGAGGGGGGAGTACTCCGACTACGTGGGCATGACGGGCATGACTGACTGTGTCGGGTCCTGCCATATGATCCCCGTGGTGAGGCCCTCAGTGACATGACATAAAATGATCCCCTTCATGTCTGTGGGATGAATATGAAGCTAGCAGCCACTTAGCTCAGCGTAGCTTAGCTTAGCATAAAGACTGGAAACGGGGCAAAGCGAAGACTCCAAGAAGCCTGCTGTGTTGCCTTTGAAAGAGCCGGGCTAGCTTTCCTGCTAAGCTAAGCTAGCTAGCTGCATACGCTACATACGTGTGGCATCAAAGTGCTTCAAACTAAACGCTGAACTCGTTTGCTACACTCCCCGCCCCTTTTTTTGCAGCACACCGGCGGCTACAAAATGAGGCTGTACGAGCATTTCGACATGAGAGGCGAGATGATGGAGCTGACCGACAACTGCCCCAACCTCGTGGAGCGCTTCCACGCGTCCAACTTCAACTCCTGCAGCGTGATGGACGGCCACTGGCTCATGTACGAGCACGCCAACTACAGGGGCCGCCACTTCTACGTGAGGCCCGGCCAGTACCAGAGCTTCAGCGAGTGGAGCGCCGGAAACTCCCGGCTCGGCTCCGTCAGGCGGCTGGCAGATCTCTAGGAGGCGGCGGGGGGCGTCCCCCGGGAGGCGCTGGATAAAAATGGCGTCGGGGTTCCCTTGGGTTGAGTTTTGTCCTTGCTCTCTGCGTTTGGGGGGGGCTTGTTTTCACACGAGGGGGGCGGCGGGGTCACGGCCCCCCGACGTCCTGACTCTCGGCAGAGGCCTGAATAAAATCCTGACACTTTTAACAAAGAGACTGGAGCGTAATTTGTTGAAGGGACGTCTGCCTGCGCGGCCCCCCTCTCACACGTTATTCACACTAAAATGATGTTAACTAAAAAAAATGACCTCACCATTAAGCAGCTGCTTTGGACATGATCTTCATCAGCAGACATAACTATGTTATCTGTTTTCCTCTAACAACTGGGAAACCTACTGGAGAAATTTACCAAAACCTTTAAACTTGTTTTAAATTACCAAGGATACATCTCAACATTTTAGATTAAACCCCCCCCCCCTCATTAAGCGGTGTGCTGTTTATTTGTTCAGACAGAAATAAACCTGTCCACTAGAGGGCAGTAGTAGAGAGTTGAAATTGTGGATGAGAGAAAATCAAAACAACATGCTGTTGACAAAAAAGAGACACAAGTTCTGTAATGGAACCAATGGGAGAATTACATTAGGCAGCGCAATGATCTTCAAACATGTTTGAACATTGAAATAAAATTCGTAGCTTTGCTGTGAAAGAACATCAAACATGTGTAGGGACATTAAATAATATTGCAATTTGCAAACATTTTACAAAGGATAATCCCAAAGGGGACGTAACCCATGGACACGAGAGGAAGGGAAATCCCAAATAAGACTTCTGAGAGCTGCTGAAAAAGAACACACCTCACACCTCACAGAGTTCCTCTCAAACAACCCCGAAGCACCTGGCAGCTCTCACCTGCGCACACATTCACACAAGTCACCTGAGTCTCATCAGTGGGGCGACACCAAAGATTCCTGCACATTACAATATGAATGACACCTGCAGAGTCTGCATTTCACACGCACCATATATGTGACAGGTGGGAGTCTTCAGAGGGCTGCATGGAGCACACGGGGCAGAGCGCATGTATGGGGGGCCAGCGGGGCCGCATGGGGAAGGTAAACATCGCAACCCCAAGCGGGGGGGGGCAGTTTTTTTGTTTTTCATTAAATGAGAAGATGGATTTCTGTAACCCAGAACCATCGTCAACTACTCACAAATGTTTACAATTTTATTCTGTATAAAATCTGTATTTATTTTGCCTTTGCAGCACGATCCATGAAAACATACTTATAATAAAAATACATTTTTCTAAGAAAATCCAATGTCCATTTCCATGTGTAGATTATCTTCTATGAGGACAAGAACTTCTCCGGGCGCTGCGTTGAGTGCAGCAACGACTCCGTGGACCTGACGTGCCTCCTCAAACGCTGCAACTCCATCAGGGTGGAGAGCGGCTGCTTCATGATCTACGAAGAGTCCAACTTTAAGGGGAACCAGTACTGCCTGAGGAGAGGAGAGTACCCCGACTGCCACCACTGGATGGGGGTCAACGACTGCGTCTGCTCCTGTCGCCTCATCCACATGGTGAGCTCCTGTTTCTGGCAACTTGTGCACAGAAACATTAGAATGATCACATCTTCAGCTGAAGGTGGCACCGCTTCTCCAGTCAGGTGCCGTTTCACCATGGCAGAAGAATGAATTATGTGGCTAAACTCAAGGGGCACCGTAGCCAACGCTTAAGTACCTTAAACCTGCCTTTTCTTTACCTACCAGCAGGGGGCGACTCCTTTAGGTTGCAAAACAAAGTCGATTGTGGAGAAGTCTATTAGGAAATGACTCCTCAGTAAACATTGTAAACATGATTCTACAGTCTCTATTTCTAGTTCCAAGTCTTCGTTAATAGAGCATGGTGTTTATTTTATGCTTTACGGTCAAACAGACCATAGAGCATAAAGAGCACTTTATGTCATTCCGGCACATAGCTACGAATAAACCTGACCACGGTCGCCTGTGTTTTAGGGAAAAAGGGTATTTACTGATGCATTTGATGTTGTAAAACAAATTGTTAAAATATACTCCACTTGTCCCCTTGTTTCTGGTATATAACTAAAAACCCATTAATTAATGAATACGGGCTGAGAGAACATGCGTAGATAACTTGCAACCTTGTCACAATTGTTTAGTTGCACTTTGTTACATTTTAACTTAACAACTTTTATGAGGGAAACAAAAATTGTATGCCAATAGTTTTTGGTTTGAAAATCAAGATGACAAAAAATAAAGAAACACAACAAGACAATGTTAGAACCATGCTAGCGGCTCCATGTTGCTATAGTAACAGCCATTTAAGCTAAATGCTAACAGGCTCACTAAACAGGTATGAACTACAAATCGACTGACATATTTCTTTATATATAAATGGCTCGTTAACGTACACACACATTGTACATTGTTTCTGTTGTCCAAACGCTTAAGAGTTCCCGTCTCTCATTTGAACCCAGGAGCCCGGGTCGTTCAGCATGCGCCTGTACGAGCGCATCGAGTTCGGGGGTCAGATGATGGACTTGGCGGAGGACTGTCCCAGCGTCATGGACCGCTTCCACGTCGACGGCATCTTCTCCTGCAACGTCACCGACGGCAACTGGCTGTTCTACGAGCAGCCGGACTACCGGGGCCGGATGTACCTGATCCGGCCCGGGGATTACACGAGGTTCAGCGATTGGGGCGGCCGGAGCGCCAGGGTCGGCTCCATCAGGCGCATCCTGGCCTCGTGATCCGTGTTCAGACGCCCCCGGAGGACTCCATGCTCCCATCATGGCAAAGAATATTCAGAATCCGACAAACACTCAACACTTTTTGACTGTTAATCCATCCAAATGAGATGCTCTGATATTATGGTGGACTTATTGCGAGGCACATCGGGGGGGGGCACAGAGGGCCACAACAAAACGCTTTTGTGACCTGTCAGCGTAAAAAAAAGAAACCGTAAAATGGATTATTCAAAGTCCTTTCAGATGTGAGCAGGACTTTTTGCAAAAACACTGGATGAGTTCTGAATACTGAGCTTTACTCTCAGGTGTTATGTTATACAGCGCAATAATTTGTTGAAGGATTGTGCAATTAAATGTGAATTAAATCCTGCTGACGCCCTGCAGTCCATCGGTCTATTGTACAGTGGTATTTTCTAGAGGCGGGGGGGGGGGGATTGTGATAAACATGGAGGAAAGAACAATTATTCATCACACACCAAGAGTCATCTATAGATAAACAGATCCACCCCCTGATCCACCACCGCTGTGAGGGATGCATTTAAATGACAATACTTTGTGCTGTGCAATCATACAGCTGCCCTTCCCGTCTTTCTTTCCTTTTTTTTATAAAGCAGGGCGGCTTGGCGCGGGTACAGCATTGAGCTCTGATTCAGTCTGACGCCAACATGACCATGGGGAAGGTAAGGCAAACGGGCTTTCAGGGACACCGCTGTTCCGCCCGACCACTCCTTCACGTCCTCGTCCCCGCGTTGAATCCCACGTTTGTACCCAACGAACTTTTGTTTCTCCGGGGACAGATCGTATTTTACGAGGACAGGAACTTCCAGGGGCGCTCCCACGAGTGCAGCAGCGACAGCGCCGACCTGCACTCCTACTTCAACAGGTGCAACTCCATCCGGGTGGAGAACGGCTGCTTCATGGTCTACGAGAGGCCCAACTTCATGGGCAACCAGTACTACCTGCGGAGGGGCGAGTACGCCGACAACCAGCGCCTGATCGGCATGAACGACTGCGTCCGATCCTGCCGGATGATCCCTCAGGTACGCCGGGGTTGGCTTGTTGTTGCTTTTTTGCTGTTAGGTGTCGGTATCCGGACACACCCGAGAGCTCCCCAAAAACACACCGGTTAGATGCGCTACTCCGCTGCTCGCAGTAACAGAGCTTCTCCAAATCCTGTCGCCAGCACCGCGGCGCCTACCGGGTGAGGCTCTACGAGCGCTCCGACATGTCCGGCCAAATGCACGAGCTGGTGGACGACTGCCCAAACGTCCAGGACCACCTCAGCATGTCCGACTTCAACTCCTGCAACGTGATGGACGGCCACTGGCTGCTGTACGACCAGCCCAACTACAAGGGCAAGGCGTACTACCTGAGGCCCGGGGAGTACAGGAAGTACAGCGACTGGGGAGGCGTCAGCCCGAGGGTCGGCTCCATCAGGAGGATCACTGACCTCAACTGAAGTCCTGCTTCGCTTCAATGCATTTTGATGTTGGCCCAATAAACTGCTTCATAAAACTCTCTGTCTTTACCACTTCTTACAATTTTTCCACAAAGCTTTATTCAATTTGATAAAACTTCCACTTCCAGTCGGTTGTTGGTGTAGAGACAAAAAAAAAAAAAACTCTGCCTGGCTGAATGATTTATGCAGCACAGCTCATAGCTTCCACACTGTAGTTTAATCTCCTCAATGCTTTTGCTGAAATACCAAACAACTCACGAGTTGCTTTTGCCCCGATGGGTTCAGCTGGTCTCAATGTGATTACTGCTAAACCAAAAAACAATGTATGTATGTATGTATAGAGAAACAAAGTTATATTCAACAAATAGTATCGCGCACATTTGTGAACGCACAGCATGAAAACTGTGAAAAGAACTTAATAAAACAGAAACAAATCAACTCATAGGATGATTGTCAGATAATAACAAAGATAATATCTTTAAGATATCTTTAATAAATACACCCACAAGACATGAGAATACTCCACATTCCTTATAGCACCATTCATAGGAAATATCAACAGAGATATAGCACAGAATAGTACCTCAGAGAATCATTTCATGGGTTTTGCATAGAGTATCTCTCCTTTTTTTTAACCCTTATTTAAAAAAGCATATGAATAAACATACATTTCAAGATTTTCATAATAACATTTCATAACAATACAATCCAGATCTTTATTTTACAGTGTGGATGTTGGAAAAAGAAGCTCGCTACAAAGTCAATAAAATGAACATTATTCTTTTCACACGAGTAATCCTAAAATACCAAATATATCAATATATTCATTTAACTTGTTAATCAGAATACAACGGAATATTTACAATAACAGAAAATCCTCCCAAACATAGATATAGGTATATGGGAAATTATACATAGACAAACAATAAACACAAACTATGGAGAACACAAGTGGCCTTAAATAAAAGCCTCGTATTGCTAAATCTGGAGTAAAGACTAGGACCACACACTTATTTTACGGTGTGATGTCTTCAAAAAGCAAAATACCCGGCTGTGATACACCGAGGGAGCTTTCAGAAACATGCTGTACTACAACCAAAAGTACATTTGCTGTGAGCCCACGAGTTAAACTATAAGTTTAAAGTGCGATACAACAATGAACCTTACGTGGAGTGACAGCAACGTGGCGTACGCGCTCTCACTTGCACCCAGCGGGTCGCTCGGGTGGAGAGTCAACGGCCGCCTGCTCTGTTATGCAACATATTTAATGCGAGAGGGCTGTTCCATATTGTTCTGCGGCCATTGTCCGCTGGACGTGTGGACACCGCACTAGTCTTTTCCTTTCTCCGTGCATGTCAAAAAACACACAGCTGTTTAATTATTTATCCTTTTTTTTTTTTTTCAAAATACAAATCCATATTTCTGACCCGACAAAAAGGTAAACATGGGCCGGTGGCCTTCAATTATAGCTCTCAGAGAATTTGAATAACAATACTTTGTTTGTCGAGAGGTAGTATAAAAAGCCCCGAAAACATGGGGAGTCTCTCCAACGGAGACCATGGGGAAGGTATGTTCTGTTTGTCCTCTCTCTTTTCAACTGGCTCTCAGCTCGTTTGACGTCGAACCAAATTCAGATTCATGAATATACACACACACACACACACATATATACATATATATATATAATATATATTTCTTTATCGTGGTTCCCGGCTGACTGCGGCTCGGGACACTCCCTCCGTCCCCCTCGCAGATCATCTTTTACGAGGACAAGAACTTCCTGGGCCGGAGCTATGAGTGCGGCAACGACTGCACGGACCTTCACTCGTACTTCAGCCGCTGCAACTCCATCCGGGTGGAGAGCGGCTGCTTCATGATCTACGAGCGGCCCAACTTCATGGGCCACCAGTACTTCATGAGGAGGGGCGAGTACCCCGACTACCAGAGGTGGATGGGCTTCAGCAGCTGCATCCGCTCGTGCCGGATGATCCCACTGGTGAGGAGACGGCAGAGTGTGGTGGTTCGACACGGGTGTGTGGGGGGGTTAACTTGACTTAAAACTCCTCTGCGCCCGCAGTACCGGGGCTCCTACAGGTTGCGCATCTACGAGAAGCCCGACTTCAGCGGCCACGTGATGGAGTTCATGGACGACTGTCCCTGCGTGTCCGACCGTTTCCACCACCGCCACGTCTACTCCAGCAACGTCATGAACGGCTTCTGGATCTTCTACGAGTACCCCAACTACCGCGGCAGGCAGTACTTCCTGAGGCCCGGGGAGTACAGGAGGTACCGCGACTGGTGCGCCACCTGCGCCATCGTCGGCTCCTTCAGGAGGGTCAACGAATTTTAGCCATGGAGCGAAACTTTGCTGTAAATATCAAGCACTTTGTTAATTAAAGACGTTGAATTTTTAATCTCCCTCGTTGAATGTGTTTTCATTGATTTGTCGGAGGTGTGACTCTGAGGAAGTCGACGGAGCTTTGCGGAGACAATAAGAGGGCTGCCGCACTGCGGGGTTTGCAGATGTTGTATTTTGTGACCATTGTGAATTGTGTTTATTCCTTAAATATAACAAGAGGAGATACATTAATGTAACACAGCTGGTCCAAAGCAAATAAACTACCCACCAAAGACAATACGTGTTAAATCCTTTTCTTCTGTGACATGTTTTCACAAACTCACTTATGTTCACTGTTCTACTCCTTAGAATAGCACAGTTAAAACATTCATAACAGGAAATGCTATTTTAAATTCTTACATTAAGGGCTCTTTTACCAAATGTGGAAGGAAGAAGAGGGACGTGCAGTATGTGACCCGTGTTGAGTGGTTTCAGGGAGAGTTCTGGGATTCGCTAGCAAGGACAGAAGAGGAGAGAACAATGACATTCAACGTTGTTATTCCAGCGATCTTATTCGCTTATTTTCTCTCTCCAATGGGTCCAAAACCTTGCGCATGAGTTGGCTTTTTTTTGCCCGTTTTGATCAACTACATAAATTCAAAAAATTCAAGGTGTCTAGATGAGGCGGCCAGACGTCATCACTGGAGCCGGAGTCCACCGTTAGCTTAGTTGCGGTGTAGCTCGTCAGCGTTTTGCTACTAGCGATGGCATTAATGCTTCCTAAAAGAGATTGTCTTGCTGAACCAAATGTGTAATTTGAATAAACATTTCTTTAGGCTGAGCATGTTTTCTGCAATAAACAAAAAATCAATGGAACAATTATATTGGGGAAAAAGCAGTTGCACGCTAACATCCACATTAATACAGCCTCCCTGCACCTTGCAGCCTTTAAGAAAATCCCATCTTCTTCTTTATGGGGTCTCTTCCCCCAACCTCCGACCATCCCAAACTCCCAGTTTGTTGGTGCATGATCTCTCCCTGATTCCCACCCGCAAAGCCGTTGTTTTAAATACTTGCGTGTTGCCTCATTGAGGCTAACCTGCACCTGTCCCAGGTGGTTATCGAGTTGCATGTCCACTGAATGGCTTATCATACATTTTAAATGTCATGTGAGAGATGAATGACCAGAAAGAGGAAATTATTGGACAAGTTTTCATAAAGGTTTGTGGCAATTTTTAAAAAGCATTTTTTCAAAAATTGGCAAAAAGCTAAAACAGAAATTCCAGTCGCTTGTGTTGTATTAATGTTAAGTCAGATAAATGGTTGTGGTGCTTAATCTTTAATATAAATAAACTACTGCAGAGGAACAGAATGAGACTAATCACAAGTGTTCAAGATAAAACCCCAAATAAAGGTAAACACATGATGGAACTTTCATGTATCCATGTGAGCAGATTTATGTTTCTGTTTCTTCAGTGGACGCTTATGGACATTTTGCTTTTATTGATAAACCAACCTTTCATCCATTTGTAAAGTTTTAACTTTTTAATTATGAATTAAATTAATTTCAGGCATCTAGACAGAAAAAAATAAATCAATATTCTGTACATTCATATATAATTATGGATATAATGACTTCTCATGAATGTACCTTGTACCCTTTTACCAATTGGTAATAAGACTAACAAGATTTACCGTGAAGAAGGTTTTATTTTCATTCAGTGCTGTTTTCAAATTCTGTGTTTTTATCGATAATGTTTAAGGTCATGTGCATTAGTTTGGATACGTGCAGTAAAATAATGTATGTAACACAGTATTTGTTATTTGTTGACTTTGAGCACGCAAGTTTTCCCACTGACAGTGTACTGGTTCTGGGTTTCTCGTGGGTTTGACAGAGATGGGGCTCGCTGTCCATCAGTGGTGATCTGACCATATGTGGAGAACCTTCTGACTGAGAATAGTGCACAAACAAAGCCCCTGCTTATAATAGACAATGGAGATGACGGCTGCCAGAAATGTATGGATGGAGAACCATTGTTACACATTTATAGACCCTGTTCAGCAAAAGTCATACTGCTAGTTCATCAGCTTTGCCCATTTGAATAACAACACATCATGGCCCCTGGGGTTTTGTATAAAAAGGCCCTGGAGTCATGGAGCTAGCAGAGCAAGTTGAACCATCCTCCGGGAACCACCTAAACCACCATCATGGGCAAGGTAATGGGATGTTTATTTGTGTTTTCGCACTCACAATATAAAAAAGCACATTCACATATCAAAGAACTTCAGCATGTGGGATGCCCAAGGTCTTATTCAGAATCTTCCCTCTGTTCTCCATTTCAGATCGTCTTTTACGAGGAGAAGAACTTCCAGGGTCGCTCCTATGAGTGCATGAGCGACTGCACCGACATGTCCTCCTACCTGAGCAGGTGCCAGTCCTGCAGGGTGGAGAGCGGCTGCTTCATGGTCTACGAGCGCACCAACTACATGGGTCAGCAGTTCTTCATGAGGAGGGGCGAGTACCATGATATGCAGCGCATGATGAGCATGGGAATGATGTTCGACTCCATCAGATCCTGCAGGATGATCCCCCATGTACGGCACCTACAAATCCCTTTCATATTATATACATTTAACCTTCACTTTCGGAAGTTGCATGTGAGCCGGTGCTTACGTCTCTACTGTATTGCATTTACAGCACAGGGGACAGTTCAGGATGAGGATCTACGAGAGGGAGAACTTCGGCGGTCAGATGAACGAGATGATGGAC
This sequence comes from Pungitius pungitius, assembly GCF_949316345.1. Classification (NCBI taxonomy): domain Eukaryota; kingdom Metazoa; phylum Chordata; class Actinopteri; order Perciformes; family Gasterosteidae; genus Pungitius; species Pungitius pungitius. The sequence goes on from NC_084909.1 coordinate 2,266,458, forward strand.
GACTGTGACAACATCATGGACCGTTACCGCATGAACGACTGCCAGTCCGTCAACGTGATGGACGGCCACTGGCTGATGTACGAGCAGCCCCAGTTCAGAGGCAAGATGATGTACCTGAGGCCCGGAGAGTACAGGAGCTTCAGGGACATGGGCATGAGCGGCATGAGGTTCATGAGCATGAGGCGCATCACCGACATGTGCTAGACTTCTGTACTTGACTTCAGTAAATAAAAAAACAACGTGTAATTCATACTGTGGCCGTGTTGTCAAGCGAGCATGCTTCCTTTTAGTGGTTTTTTGAGCTGTTTAAATGACTTATGCATCACATCACCACGATTCTGAAGCGTTTGTAGCTGCTTTATTAAGTGAACAAGTTTTGAGCAGTGTTAAAGGTCACATTCAATTTGATTCAAAACGTCCAGTCCAAGAGTAATAAAATAGATACAAGATATAGGATATTAAAAAATAAATTGACGACCAAGTACATTAATATGTAAACTATAGATATAATCCATTTAGTGTACAACAAGTTCAAAGACATCAATTATACTAACATTTTGGTCAAATTCATCACTTTTAATTTTTGCCGCTCAAAGCTGTGAACTAACAACAAACATGGCTATTAGCACTCACAGCTGTTAAGATAGCTGCCGGTGGAAGGGGGGAAATGATTTCAAAAAATGTGAAGAATGAGGTTTCTACAACACATCACCTACTCTCTCCATCCACATTGTGAGGTTCCATCTCAGGAAAGAAGCCTCTGTTAGCTCAGATCATCGCCTTTTAGTTCAGAATCCTGTTTTCATTCATAGATGCTAAAGTTGTGATGGGAGTGGTGCGCTATGAACCCTTGTGAGAGCTTGTACGATTCACATCTCATTCCTCACTACTTGTAAAATGAAGTTGGGTTGGAGAAAGGTTCAAGGTATTATTGTGGAAATAGTAACGTAACAATGTAACACATGAACACCACTTATAAAACTTTTTACATATAAAACTATGTAATAGTTTAACAAACAAGAAATGTGCAGAGAGTCAACTTTCCGTCTCCCAAGCACTCGGACAGAGGTCTCCTGTGTTAAAGTACCGCGTCCGAAACATCCAGCCAACAGGTTTTATTACTTATTGGTCGTCACACCGCTTAACTTTCATACCACTCAACTTTTAATAACTGTCGCTCTACACGCCAAGGTATTCCTGCCATGTTATGAAATATGATTTCATAGTAACAAATAGATGTTTATTCTGTCATTAGTAGAATCAACTGTGCAGTCTGTTTTGAGTATAGTAAAACTACTTTGTGGGAAAGACTGTCAATAACATGTCCTACAACAGTATCTTTGATACCTCAATGATCTTTGGTCATTATTTAAACTATTAATAAATGTGCTGTAGCTTTTACATTAAGGCATGGTGGACGTGTATTATAGGTACAATAAGGCATGTGATTGGTTTCATAAGAAAATAAATAGTGTAACAAACTAAATGATTATATATGTTTTTGTATGTTAATCGTTTATCACAGAAAACATTTTTAATTCACTACAAAGAAAATAAGGGTGCTCTATCAATGATGAAAACTGGTATATTTACTTATATTAACACATTTTCCCAACCAATACCAATCAATTCCATACTTTACTCCCGCCTTTTACTCTTGAAGGGTATGACAAATAACTATTCATACACATGAAAATTCTATCATTTATTTACTAGGAGTGCCGCTCCTGATGGTGTGCAATGTCGAGTCCTTAACCCCCCCCCCCCCAAAAAATGTATTATTTATGAGTGGGTTGTACTTTGTTGCATGAGTTTAGATCACTCAATAAAAAGTAAGCAAGGAATTCATTGAAGAGAATCACTGGATTTTATTTAAAATCTCGCTCCTGTACATTTGCACTCTAATAACAGGAGTCCATGATGCGCTTCATGCTCATGAACCTCATGCCGCTCATGCCCATGTCCCTGAAGCTCCTGTACTCTCCGGGCCTCAGGTACATCATCTTGCCTCTGAACTGGGGCTGCTCGTACATCAGCCAGTGGCCGTCCATCACGTTGCAGGACTGGCACTCGTTCATGCGGTAACGCTCCATCATGTTGTCGCAGTCGTCCATCAGCTCGTGGCTCTGGCCGCCGAAGTTCTCCCTCTCGTAGATCTTCATCCTGAACTGTCCCCTGTGCTGTAAATGGAAGTGAGTGTGAGTCAATGAAACCCGCCGTCAAATAATGACATGGCGCCCAATGTGTGGTATCGAACGAAGGCGAAACGATGAGCTACGTTACCATGGGGATCATGCGGGAAGACCTGATGCAGTCGCTCATTCCCATGCGCTGGTAGTCGGAGTACTCGCCCCTCCTGACAAAGTACTGGTTGCCGCTGTAGTTGGTGCGGTCGTAGACCATGAAGCAGCCGCTCTCCACCCTGCAGGAGTGGCACCTGCTCAGGTAGGAGGACATGTCGGCGCAGTCGCTGCTGGTCTCATAGGAACGACCCTGGAAGTTCCTGTCCTCGTAGAAGATGATCTGAAAAAAAGAAAGAAAAGAAACCAGCATGATGACAGCGTAGAGATCATTTTATAATGTGCAGATTAAAGATGTTAGCCACAGCTGTGCACACCTTGCCCATGGTCATGGCTGCGTTGTTGTGGTTATAGGCTCAAAGGGACTGCACGCTTTTCTCGACGTCCCCCCGGTGGTTTTTATACCTGACCTCGTACCCAAACGTTACATGACGCCCATTGTTCAAATTCCTGACGGAGCACCGCGCTGCCGAGGCCCCCCGGTGCAGCTCAATGCAACGTGACCTTCGGCGGGTGGTGATTTGCGACGTTTGCATTTGTGAGAGGAGGCCCCACGGTGCATTGTCTGCACTGGTGAACAACAGGGGACCTGTTTTCCCCAAAAAACATGCCGTACCTTTATTAGATTTTTTACTTTCATGAATTGGTAAAGTAAAATAGTTTAGAGGATATGGTTTTGTTAGCAGTGAATAAATACAGATTTTTGGAGCAAAATAAACAGATTATAACATTTATTGAATGAAATGCAATTAATTTACACCAAAAAATCTAAAAACTAAAATATTAGAGCGACATTAAGTAATTATTTAAAAAAACACAAAAAAAGTTTAAAAAATATATTTTTTACAGATTAAAGTACCTTGTAGTTAATAACTGTTAATGTTTGGCTTTTATTTTCTATGAATTTATATTATGTTTCACTCTACCACCAAACATAAACTATTTATTTAGTTTATATACAACTTATTAAGTTAAAACAATGTTTACTGTTCCCTTTTATTTATTCTATAATTAGATTAATAATTCTTGTACTGTACCGTATCATCACTTAATGAGACTAGTAACTGATGATAATTGAGTTTGTTTTGAATACTAAATAGCAAACAATACTAGCTCGCAGGTTTTAAAAAGTCTTTTTTTATTTATTATTAATTACAATCTTCAATAATATCCAGATGAATACATTTCACACGAAAGCAGAACTGTAATAAATTAAAACAATTGGAAATAAATTGAATAAATAATAATGATAAAACTACAAATTGACTTCAAATGAACACATCAATGTTCATACCTTCAAAAACAACCAACAATACAGTTCGTATAGATTATTTGTCTAGATTATGAATTTAATTTCGCCTCTCTAATAAATATACACAAAGTAACCCGATAAGTCTGTAGAAATACAGGCTGTGTCTTGCATCTCTAATATTTAAAAAGAATACATTGTGAAGGCAACAAAGCTTTAGTGATTCATTGATTCACAGACCAGGGTCACTCGGCTGCACAAAAAGGAAGAACCCACAAGATTTAGAGCCACTTTCTATTTAGAATTTATACATTAAGAATACAATGGTTTAATCTGCAGGCTGTAGATCACAACGCAGTGAGGGCGAAACCAGAAGATCAGATTATGGAAAGATGGAGAGAGGGAGAAACTGGACCTCTCGGAGTCTGATATCCACCCACAATGCATATCTGCACCCTGGGTTTTTACTTGGGCTGTCAATGGATTAAAAAACAACAACTAATTAATCACTCATTTTGAAATTCATTAATCTCGATTAATGGCGATTAATAAATGTGTGTATTTCTTCTACCTTAGAAATAATGAGTAATCACTTTTGAAAACATGTATTTTAGACACTTATTATTTTAAACACAAAACTACACACATTTATCATCTTGGAGGCAGAATTCCACCGGGTGGAACATGTTAAACTAGCAACTCTTCCAGCTAGCTTAGCCTAGCTTAAAGTTGTCCGGTTCCCCTCGCCCCCCCTCTGTTTGATACGTGGAGTAATTCCTCCGCTGCATGTTGCGCCTGTTTGTTTTTCTTCCAATGCAAAAAGCTCATTCTACCGCCTTGCTTTCTCCCATCTATCTGACTGCATCTAGCAGCCGTTAATTACGCTAAAATATTTTGTCGCATTAATCTTGGCTACATGAATCGCATAAATTAACACGTTAATGTTTACTGCCCTAGTTTTTACCCATTATACTCAAAGTAACTCTTCATTTTTTATTTATTCTCAAAATATGTAACAACTACAACGTTAATTTTTTCAACCTTAATTTGAAATGAGATTCTTGGTACCTATACTTTATACTTGTGTAACTTTAATTTACATAGAACGAATAGAGGCATTTCTTCTGATAAAACATTTCATCAAGAGGGATGATTATGAATGAGAAGAAACGTTTCTCCTTAAATGTTGCTTTTAACTGAGGCAAAAAACACATTTCAATCCAACTCATAAATAACCAATCATTTGCATGACACACATGTTATAAATGGGATTTATTCATTTATTTTTGAGGTTGTGTTTTGAAGCATCAGTCCGTAAAGTTAGCAGGAGTCAGTGATGCGTCTGATGGAGCTGAATCTCATTCCGTCGTAGCCCATCTCCCTGAAACTCTTGTGCTCTCCGGGCCTCAGGTACATCATCTTGCCTCTGAACTGGGGCTGCTCGTACATCAGCCAGTGGCCGTCCATCACGTGGCAGGACTGGCAGTCGGACATGCGGGTGCGGTCCTGGATGTTGTCGCAGTCCTCCATCATCTCGTTCATCTGACCGCCGAAGTTCTCCCTCTCGTAGAGTCTCACTTTGTAGGACCCTTTGTGCTGTTAAAAGTACAGTACATTGCGTTTGGTCAATTTTAAAGGAAAATTCTGATTAGAAGATATTCGAGGTCTGCATCGCTCTTCTCTGTCGTCGTACCGTGGGGACGTTGCGACAGGACCTGATGCAGTCACCGAAACCCATCATGCGCTGGTAGTCGGAGTACTCGCCCCTCCTCAGGAAGTACTGCTGACCCGTGTAGTTGGGGCGGTCGTACACCATGAAGCAGCCGCTCTCCACCTTGCAGGAGTGGCACCTGGTCAGGTGGGAGGCCATGTCGGCGCAGTCGCTGTTGGTCTCATAGGAGCGACCCTGGAAGTTCTTGTCCTCGTAGAAGATGATCTAGAATCCCATAGAGCGACCACGTCACACATTATGGAACGGACACCAAACATACCAGCCCTGATGTAAACAGCTATTGTTGTGCAATAGTCATGTTGTAACAGCGCCCAAAAAGGTTATATGCACCACATATAAATACAGAAATGTACAGACGGAACAAATATAGTGGAGCATCCACGATACACTCACCCTGCCGTGCATGGTGGCTGATAGATTGAGTGATGCTATAGCGATCCTATCCTGGATTTAAGGCTTTTTATAGCTAACGTGGCATCCAAACGATCAATGGCACCATTGTATGAAAGTGAGGAGTCAGCGGCATGCGACGCCGGACCCTCTGTTTGTGAATGCTGATAGGAAAGGGTCATTATGCGTCCACACATGGGCTCTATCATTCTTGATCTAATGGCTTCTGCATCTGGAGGTTCATTTTTTGTGATTACTGCAATAGATTATTCAGCATACCTTTTATTTAAGTAAAATACTGTGGGTGGGAGTCTGAATCATATTTACGGTATGTATAGTCTGAATTTATTTCTGCTACTGCAATTGTATGCTCTAATGACACTTTGTGTCAAATAATAATGTAACCTAAAGCGTTAATAATCTCAAGTTCCCACACAAAGGTGGTGGGGTTATTTTTTAAATATGTGCATGAGTTTTATGAAAGGATGCAGCAAATACGTGTTCGATCCATGACAACCTTCATGATTTCTTTCATCAAACTGTCATAATGTACACAACTAATGCATGATGTTATCAGCTGTTTAAATAATTACAGTAGCTACATTCAACATTTGCAATTGACTTATACTTTGTAGATTACATGGTGGAGTAGAGTGGAATACATTTCATACATCACTATAAAGATGGAAACCCAGTCAATAGTGAACTATACTGTATTTTAAAATATATATTGTATGTTTTATTTAATTGGCAGCCTCTTAACTGGATCTTTTTTATACTTTTTATTTCATTTTTCTTTTACTGTATTTTGTATTGTCTGCCTCGAAACAATATTTCAGTCACAACGAGACTTTGATCTGGGTAAACGAACGAAAATAAAATTATACAATAATTATGGTAAATAATGACAATATGGAATACTGAATAGTATTGAACACATAGAATAGTATATTCACCAGGGCTGAAAAAATAATAAACACCCACAAGATAAGGTATCACTTGTCGGAATCTCCAAAAGTGTTTTACCTCATACATAGGCGAAATTAAATGGTTTTCTCGTATTTTATGTACAGCTATATAATATCATTGATTGTATATTTCACATTGAACTGACATTTTAATTAGGGCCTGAGCCGACTGAAAGTCGAGCGAAAGCCCTATTGTTATTTTTCTTTTATTTCCTAAACCATTTTAATTTTCTGTTGCAGAATATATATGTATTTAAATATATACATTTGATTATTATTATGTAGATGACAATTTTTAAATTTGATATTTTTACTCCTCAATGTTTATTTGATGATTTATAGTGCATATCGTTTTTTGTCAATTAAATAAAATATTTTAATGATTTCCTCCATGTTTGTAAGACTGAATTTGAGAACATGCTTGGTGTTAGTATCTTTTTTGTATTCATATTTATCGCCATCAGTAGAAAGTCAGAAAAAGTCACAAGCTCAAGTTTTTGTTTTATCTTTCATATTTTATTTCAAAATTGAAATATCTAGCACATATCGGTGATGCGCCTCATGCTCATGAACCTCATGCCGCTCATGCCCATGTCCCTAAAGCTCCTGTGCTCTCCGGGCCTCAGGTACATCATCTTGCCTCTGAAGTGGGGCTGCTCGTACATCAGCCAGTGGCCGTCCATCACGTGGCAGGACTGGCAGTCGTTCATGCGGTAACGGTCCATGATGTTGTCACAGTCCTCCATCATCTCGTGGCTCTGACCGACAAAGTTCTCCCTCTCGTAGATCTTCATCCTGTACTGTCCCCTGTGCTGTTTTGAAGAAACAAGAGAACAATTTGGACTATTTCCGAGGCAAAAGGGTATCACTCAAAGATTACCTTTAAATGTCTGTTTTAAACCTACCATGGGGATCATACGGCAAGACCTGATGCCACCGCTCATGCCCATCATGCTCATGTAGTCGGAGTACTCTCCCCTCCTCATGAAGTACTGGTTGCCCATGTAGTTGGTGCGGTCGTAGACCATGAAGCAGCCGCTCTCCACCCTGCAGGACTGGCACCTGTTCAGGTAGGAGGACATGTCGGAGCAGTCGCTCATGCACTCATAGGAGCGACCCTGGAAGTTCTTCTCCTCGTAGAAGATGATCTGAAAACAACGGATGCATTAGTTTCTACTTTGGATTGTCGGTAAAAGCATGGCAATCATTCGTTTCAGCAAATCTACTCTAAAAAGCAATGTTTGTGATTCATGTTTAAAATGATCCAGGTGCTTACCTTGCCCATGCTCATGTCAGTGGTGGTCATGTTTGTAGATGAGATGCTGCTGTTGCTACTGCTGCACTGCTGTCCTGTTGGGTTTAACCCTTGCTTTTATAGACGACCAAACTCTACAGTCAGTAGCGCCTCATTGTTCAAAACCCTGACCCAGCAACATGGTATAGAGCTCTGTACAGGCCTGTGTTACTGCGTTGCATACCCTTACGTGGTCCTAACAAAAGGCGGCCATGTCAGAATTACTTTGCACTCTCACAAAGTTCGTTGAGACATTTGTAGACCAATCGGGGCGCAAGGCGTCACATTTAAACAGAGGACTATTATTACTGCTGAATAATCTAAACAAATCCTAATGGGATTGACTTAAATTGTAGGTAAAGGTGAAGTAACCTTGCTGTAAATGGGGTATGAAACCGCATTTAGTTCATTGATCTCTTGTGAGTCATAGGCGTAAAAAAACACCAGAAAAGCATAGTTTTATTGGTGTTTTATTTCAGATCTTTAAATTGTTACAATGTTGCATTATAAACAACATTTAGCTACATTAATGGTTGAGTTACCACTTATCTTTGGGATCTATTATAAAAACCAAAGTCCAAAGCAACTTTCATAGTACAGATTTTCGCTCAACGTTGGAAAACATTGAACAGCAGGTCATTTAGCTAATTCATGATTGTGCTTGTGACAGTTGGGAGTTTACTTGGTAGGGGAAAGACCGCTCTGAATGTCGACAACAACGGCTGGTTGGCCAGAAGGCCAGAGTGAAGGCTGGTCATCAGAAGACTGCAGTTGAGCAGACTGGAAAGCTGGCTAAGAGCTAACAGATCAGGGTGACGGATGAAGGGTGGAGGATGGAGGATGGCAGGCGGATGTGTAACAGGCTTGAGTGCAGAATGGAGCTTAGCTAACTTGAAAGCAGGCTAGAGGGCTCGCAGACCAGATAGCAGAAGTACAAATAAAGTCCTCTTCCCACCCAGACATCAAGTTTTGCAAAATCACAGCACCCAGATGACCAGAACTCTTCCCTTTATAAAACCCCTGGTGCACAAAAGGTTAGAAGCTCATTAAAGTCAGCAAAAAAAACCTGCTGACCGAATAATCTTTACTTTGGTTATATTATGGTCAGGCTTGAATCACAGGTAACGGGGAATGGACCCCCAAAGCAAAGGAAACATGTGAGACCGGTCATATTCTTTTTTTGAAGATTCTTTACTGCAATGTTTCTTTCATTATCTTCCTATTGAGTCTTCAAAGAATGTGTTTTGTTACCTCTCCCCCACATTTTGTCCAGAAACTAGTCCCTGCTAAAGTGTAACATTTCCCTTAAAAAGTCTCATGCTCACCCAAAAAGCCAATTTTCTGTTATGTTTTTTGAGGGGGTCTTTCCAAACTTCTACTTCTAAAAGGTGGGGAGTAAAGCAGGTGTGTAGTGGGGTGATTGGGGGCTTTTCAAAAATTAAGATGTTCCTTAGCGTGTACTATTTGGTACTATTTTATATAACAATTTGCTATATAGCCAGAGTATGAATCATTCTTTTATTATCAGTGATAAGTGCCTTTGGCTGTCTAGTTTAACAATGAAAGCTAAATTTCTCATAATTACTTAAACATCCGGGGAAAATGTACATGCTGTCTGAAAAGTTAAAATATATCAGATTCATGGACACATTATATATATATATTTTGTATTTTCATTGAGGCAGTGAGACAGGTGTTCATGTGTAAACATGTTTTATTGAACGGCATTTGATTTATTGAACATTTAGTTGAAGGAGTCCATGATGCGCCTCATGCTCATGAACCTCATGCCGCTCATGCCCATGTCCCTGAAGCTCCTGTACTCTCCGGGCCTCAGGTACATCATCTTGCCTCTGAACTGGGGCTGCTCGTACATCAGCCAGTGGCCGTCCATCACGTGGCAGGACTGGCAGTCGTTCATGCGGTAACGGTCCATGATGTTGTCACAGTCCTCCATCATCTCGTGGCTCTGACCGCCGAAGTTCTCCCTCTCGTAGATCTTCATCCTGAACTGTCCCCTGTGCTGTTGGAAGAAACAAGAGAACAAGTTGAATTATTTCCGAGGCAAAAAGGTATCACTCAAAGATTACCTTTAAATGTCTGTTTTAAACCTACCATGGGGATCATGCGGCAAGACCTGATGCCACCGCTCATGCCCATCATGCCCATGCAGTCGGAGTACTCTCCCCTCCTCATGAAGTACTGGCTTCCCATGTAGTTGGTGCGGTCGTAGCCCATGAAGCAGCCGCTCTCCACCCTGCAGGAGTGACACCTGCTCAGGTAGGAGGACATGTCGGAGCAGTCGCTCATGCACTCATAGGAGCGACCCTGGAAGTTCTTCTCCTCGTAGAAGATGATCTGAAAAAACAGTAAATTGTAATGTTTAGGAATAGAGCTGCAAGGTCATGATGGTTCCATTCATTTCTGCTTATTGAAAAAAGCTTTTTAGAAAGTACCTTTCCCTTCATGTTCATGCCGGAGTTGCTCATGTTGGTTGTAGATGGGCTGTTGCTCCTGGGCTGTTGCTCCTGAACTGTGTACCTACCTGGTTTAACCCTTTCCTTTTATACCTGACCAAGGGAAAGAGTCACTGACTCCTCCCCCTCAGAAACCTGCTAGTCAGCAACTTACTATTGAAGCCAACAGAATGCAGAGGTTCTGTACCTTGTAGTCTATGACAACTGACACTGCATCTGTGAGGCCTCACGAGGTCGTGACAAAAAGATTCCACGTGTTGCCATGTCGACGAACGGCAGCACACAACTGAAAACGTGAGGAAGAGGGATGATAGTGTTGATCAGGGCTACTGTGAAAAGTAGGTCAGTTATGATATCTTTCTTTTTTTAACTTTTCTAAACTCAACATTAATCCAGTCTCAAACCAACCTCTTCTGACACCTGTTTACATTTTTGTTCTCACAGGTCAGCATTGAGCACGTCTCTACCGGTGACACCACTCAACTTGTTTTTGGTCTTTTGTGGCCCTCGCTTGAATCACGGTGTCATTTTATGACTTCTGTTAGTCTGATGAAGTGACCATCTCAAGGTGCCTCATTCAACATTGGGGGAATTTTCCATTGACGCTCCCCTAATTTCAACTTTGCGAAGCGTTGAGCCGCTAGCTTGCAGCTAATATTGCTAACATTGCTAAAAGCGGCAACATCAGAAAGGAATTGGTTTCATTCTCTGCTCATGTTGACAATACTTCACTACGTATTTTTATATAGCAAGTAGATGTGTGCTGCTATGTTAATATTCTGCAACCCGTTTATTACATCTTTATTACAGAAAAATATTGCGCAGCCTTCAACCAGCATTAGAGAATAAAACTCAAACGAATATCAAGCATACATTCAATTCATCAAACTAATCCAAAGATTAAGTAAATACAAAAAGTGTGAATTTAAGAAAGAAAATGCTTTGGTACATGGTTTGTTATTGAGAATTAGCTAACACTTTGAGCATTATGTGCGCATGATTCAGATATTAATGGAGATGTCAACTAACCCATGACGTAAGGTTTAATATTCAGATATTTTAAATTAATAAAAAAATATATTATATGTTGCATTGTCTTGTTCTAACTGTAATAAAGAAAATGTGAGAAAGTTTGACCACACACTGCATTGGAGAATAAAATTCGGTTTAAGTTACACACCATTGAGTTTGAAATGTAAACAATACAGAGCTCGTGATTTCGGAAATTCTTTGTTGATAACCTGTGCAATGTTTCTTCAACGTATTGTAGAAACACAAGTGTCTGGAATGTTTATGCTATGGCCATCTGTGTTAATTATTCCAAATGAGAATATATTATTTTCGCTGGCCGATATGATTCTAAATATTTCAATACCCACATAAGCCTCAGCACACATTGTTAGAGAGAAGGAGCTGGTCTCAGAGGATAGGAGCTAACGAATTAGCCAATCCTGACATTTCATCACCATGGACAAAATCCTCCGCCATTACACCTGAATCAGTCAAAACATGAGCCAAAATGTCGGCCAACTGTCTAAAGCTTTTTAGGTAACTTAATGATAATCTTAGGCTTCTAATTACTGCTAGCTGTACCAAAAAATGAATTCTAGGCTGATTGATTTGGTGTTTTCTTAGCAAAGAGGTTGTTTGAAGTCTTAGCTGTATAAACAGACAATTCAACCTTTTAGGTTGCTATTTAAAAAAATTCCTATATGCTACATTTCAGGAACAGCTATATGTATTTGTATTAAATATTTCATTGTTGGGCAATAAGCTTAACAAAAGGATGTGCAGAAATGACTCATTTATTGACATTTAATATATATATATATATATATATATATATATAAGCGGTGCCAAAAATGGCTGCTGTTGACTCCTGCAGGAGTCGAGATGAAGGAAATAGCAAAGTAAACTCTAAAACTGGACCACGATTATCTATTTTGTGGAGTTTTCTTCCACCAGTCTGCAAACGTGAGCAAATTTAATTGTAGGTAAATCTGTGAGCCAAGTTGTGAAGACCCTCTGATTATTCGTACACGTAAATATTCTATAATTTATTTAGTAGGAGTGCCGCTATCTGATGGTGTGCAATGTAGAGGCCTTAACCCCCCCTCTAAACAAATATTGTTAACCTCTTTAACATGAGTGGGTTGTACTTTGTTGCATGAGTTTTAGATCACTCAATAAAAAGTAAGCAAGGAATTCATTGAAAAGAGAATCACTGGATTTTATTTTAAAACTTGCTTTTCACTTTTCGATCTTGTACATTTGCGCTCTAATAACAGGAGTCCATGATGCGCTTCATGCTCATGAACCTCATGCCGCTCATGCCCATGTCCCTGAAGCTCCTGTGCTCTCCGGGCCTCAGGTACATCATCTTGCCTCTGAACTGGGGCTGCTCGTACATCAGCCAGTGGCCGTCCATCACGTGGCAGGACTGGCAGTCGTTCATGCGGTAACGGTCCATGATGTTGTCACAGTCCTCCATCATCTCGTGGCTCTGACCGACAAAGTTCTCCCTCTCGTAGATCTTCATCCTGTACTGTCCCCTGTGCTGTTTTGAAGAAACAAGAGAACAATTTGGACTATTTCCGAGGCAAAAGGGTATCACTCAAAGATTACCTTTAAATGTCTGTTTTAAACCTACCATGGGGATCATACGGCAAGACCTGATGCCACCGCTCATGCCCATCATGCTCATGTAGTCGGAGTACTCTCCCCTCCTCATGAAGTACTGGTTGCCCATGTAGTTTGTGCGGTCGTAGACCATGAAGCAGCCGCTCTCCACCCTGCAGGACTGGCACCTGTTCAGGTAGGAGGACATGTCGGAGCAGTCGCTCATGCACTCATAGGAGCGACCCTGGAAGTTCTTCTCCTCGTAAAAGATGATCTGAAAAACAGTAAATTGTAATGTTTAGGAATAGAGCTGCAAGGTCATGATGGTTCCATTCATTTCTGCTTATTGAAAAAAGCTTTTTAGAAAGTACCTTTCCCCTCATGTTCATGCCGGAGTTGCTCATGTTGGTTGTAGATGGGCTGTTGCTCCTGGGCTGTTGCTCCTGAACTGTGTACCTACCTGGTTTAACCCTTTCCTTTTATACCTGACCAAGGGAAAGAGTCACTGACTCCTCCCCCTCAGAAACCCGCTAGTCAGCAACTTACTATTGAAGCCAACAGAATGCAGAGGTTCTGTACCTTGTAGTCTATGACAACTGACACTGCATCTGTGAGGCCTCACAAGGTCGTGACAAAAAGATTCCACGTGTTGCCATGTCGACGAACGGCAGCACACAACTGAAAACGTGAGGAAGAGGGATGATAGTGTTGATCAGGGCTACTGTGAAAAGTAGGTCAGTTATGATATCTTTCTTTTTTTAACTTTTCTAAACTCAACATCAATCCAGTCTCAAACCAACCTCTTCTGACACCTGTTTTACATTCTTGTTCTCAGAGGTCAGCATTGAGCACATCTCTACCGGTGACACCACTCAACTTGTTTTTGGTCTTTTGTGGCCCTCGCTTGAATCACGGCCTGTCATTTTATGACTTCAGTTAGTCTGATGAAAGTCTTTAATCTGGATTTAAAGGAGTTGAGGGACTCAGAAGACCTCTAGCCATCTGGGACTCTGTTCCAGATATGTGGAGCAGAAGAACTGAACGCTACTTCTCCATGTTTAGTTTTGACTCTGGGGCCAGAAGGTAGAGCAGTCCCAGACGACCCAAGGGTTTGTGGCGGGTTATAAGGTATCAGCAGATCAGAAATGTTCTTCAGCCCTAAACCATTCAGTGCTTTATAAACCAACAGCAGGATTTTTAAGTAAATTCTTTGGTTGACAGGAGGCCAGTTTAAAGACCTGAAAACTGGAGTGATCCACGTTCCTGGTCCTAGTGAGGACTCGTCCTGTTCTGTATCAGCTGTAGGTTTCTGATTTACTCTTTACAGAGACATGTAAAAAAACTTTTACAGTAGTCGAGTCTACTTAAGATAAATGCATGGACAAGTTTTATCTTTGTTTAATTGAAGAAGGTTTTTGCACATCCAGTTGTGGATCTGTTTGCTGCATCTACCCAGCCCTTGTTTTGGATTATAGTCTCCTGGTAATATACAGTAGTTGTTGTTTTTCATAAAAACACATGGTAGCCTTTCTCATCCAGTCCAGTTGAATATAATGTTTTTCATTCTCCCTTTGACTGATCTTGCGTGTGCGGGAAGAATCTACATTTAAAAAAATAAAAACGGAGCGCTTCTTGATCAGACCTGTGATTGCGCGGAGAAATGAGGATGAGCAAATCCAGTGTCCATCACCATCTCAGATTCAATGGAAGAAACCCATCGACCATCGCAAAATGGAAGATAGATTAGCTGCGCTCGGAGGAAGATGACTATAGAACGACCTGCTTTTTTTTTTCCGAGGAACTCCATTTTGCTGAAAAGTAATTGCCAACGTTGTTGTCAACTAGTACCGGTAAATTATTCTGCTGACTTTATAAAGGGGAGTGAAAACATTAAGAAATACGTGTCCTTTCATCACCAAGCGACCGAGCAACGTACCATCGCCAACAGTGAGTGATAACTAACGTTAAGTATTAATTATATTGAAATGATTTAGTTAGCTAACGTTAGCTAGCTCTGATTAGCTGTTTACTAGCTACAAAGGCTTGCTGGCTAGATACCGTTAGCTAACGTTAGAGAGAGTGAGATGTTTCTCCTCTCCTCATAAGTTACACACAAGCACAATCTGTAGACTACTGCCTAATATTCTTATTACTGCCATTTGATGAGAATTGCGTATACAGTAAGCCCAAATAAGTATATTAATTATTTTTTAACAAAGTCCAATGTTATTTTACAAGTTTCAAAAAATAGACCTTTCACACAACTTCCATATTTGCTACCCGAAATACGCAATGGTTGTGGTAATCTTCTTCCTGTCTGAGCAGGGCAACGAGTTATTGTAGCGTACCAGGCTATTATTATTCCCAAAAGCAGCGATATCTGTCATTTCATTCCATCCCCGTTGATGGTGATTTTCGTCGAAAATGGGATTCAGGCTATCCGGCGGGATGAAGGACCGAACTTTAGCATTAAAAAAGGGAGCACTTGTGCCTGCAGCAGACACTTTACCTCAGATGACTACGTTTTAGGGATCAGTTTGCTGCTTGAAAACCAGAGGCTGACGCTAGCCCTTTTCCTAAAGGAAAAAGGGAGCCTGTGTATGAGCGGTGCCAAAAACGGAAGCTGTTGACGTCTGCAGGAGTCGAGATGAAGGAAATAGCAAAGTAAACTCTAAACCTGGACCACGGTTATCTATTTTGTGGAGTTTTCCTCCACCAGTCTGCAAACATCAGCAAATGTAATTGTAGGTAAATCTGTGAGCAAAGTGGTGAAGACCCTCTGATTACTCCTTAACGTAAATATTCTATAATTTATTTACTAGGAGTGCCGCTATCTGATGGTGTGCCATTTTGAGTTCTTAACACCCCCCCCCCAAAAAAAAAATATTGTTAACCTCTTTAACATGAGTGGGTTGTACTTTGTTGCATGAGTTTTAGATCACTCAATAAAAAGTAAGCAAGGAATTTATTGAAAAGAGAATCACTGGATTTTATTTAAAATCTTGCTCCTGTACATTTGCGCTCTAATAACAGGAGTCCGTGATGCGCTTCATGCTCATGAACCTCATGCCACTCATGCCCATGTCCCTGAAGCTCCTGTACTCTCCGGGCCTCAGGTACATCATCTTGCCTCTGAACTGGGGCTGCTCGTACATCAGCCAGTGGCCGTCCATCACGTGGCAGGACTGGCACTCGTTCATGCGGTAACGGTCCATGATGTTGTCACAGTCGTCCATCATCTCGTAGCTCTGACCGCCGAAGTTCTCCCTCTCATAGATCTTCATCCTGTACTGTCCTCTGTGCTGTTTTGAAGAAACAATAAAACAATGTTGACTATTTCCGAGACAAAAGGTAACACTCAAAGATTACCTTTAAATGTCTGTTTTAAACCTACCATGGGGATCATGCGGCAAGACCTGATGCAGTCCCTCATGCCCATCATGCTCATGTAGTCGGAGTACTCTCCCCTCCTCATGAAGTACTGGCTTCCCATGTAGTTGGTGCGGTCGTAGACCATGAAGCAGCCGCTCTCCACCCTGCAGGAGTGACACCTGCTCAGGTAGGAGGACATGTCGGAGCAGTCGCTCATGCACTCATAAGAGCGACCCTGGAAGTTCTTCTCCTCGTAGAAGATGATCTGAAAAAACAGTCAATGGTAATGTTTAGGAACAGAGCTGCAAAGCTATGATGGTTCCATTTATTTCGGCCCATTGAAAGTTTTTTAGAACGTACCTTTCCCCTCATGTTCATGCCGGAGTTGCTCATGTTGGTTGTAGATGGGCTGTTGCTCCTGGGCTGTTGCTCCTGAACTGTGTACCTACCAGGTTTAACCCTTTCCTTTTATACCTGACCAAGGGAAAGAGTCACTGACTCCTCCCCCTCAGAAACCCGCTAGTCAGCAACTTACTATAGAAGCCAACAGAATGCAGAGGTTCTGTGCATTTTTCCAGGGACTGAGTACCTTGCATTTACATTTTCTGTCAATATAGAAAGAATTACCAAAAGTGCTTTATGTCATGTGGCACGGTTGACCCAGGTGATGGGTAAAAACTGTGTGTAAATCCGGTAAGGTGCAGATCTGTCAACCTGTAGACCTCATACTATACATTTAAGATATTCTTTATAATTGCATTCAATTCTGCTGTCCGATATTGTTAAAATAAATTCAAACAACAGTGATGCCATAGTACTAATAATTTTCTTTTACGTTATAGTCATACAATACATATTCTGAAAGAAAATAATAATGATTAATTACTACAATTATGTCACTGTTCACCTAGTTTGTAGGTGAACAGGAGTTAAAAATGTATTTACAAAAATGTAAACACTTTCAGCTACATGGTTTTCATCACATTCGATGAGCCCCTGGCCTGGGTAACCCAACAACAACCAGGACACTGAGATATGTACATTATTTCAAGGACAGTTTAAAAGGGTTATGAAACTCTCAATCTGAAATAAATCTGTCTTTGTGACTTTGTTAGCAAACACAACCACCAGCTGAGACCCTGAATGCCCGTCATCAGGCTTGTTTCACCGTGGAATCATGAGTCATCTCATGTATGTTCATTGTGTTTTCCCTTAAAATTGTTGTTTTAATACACCCCTTGTGGAGGCTTCAAATGAGCCCAGTGGGTTTTCCGCCTGTTTTACTCATTGTTTAAATCGTGCAAAATAAACTAAACTTAACTAAAAAGAGACTAAACGATTAACAGCTGGCATGTTTGCCAAAAATCTTCCAGTTCAGACTCCAGCGGAGGCATCTTGTCCTTCAGAAAGGAGCAGAGCGACATAATATGTGCATAGAGTATATAGAATACCTTAATGAAGCATTATAGTCTGCTTTAAATGAAGCATTACGGTATTGAGTTGTTCTGTATGGTTGTCCAAGTGAACGTCTTGTGTGTAGCCACAATAATGTTAAAGCCGAATGCAGACGTCAACAGTTGGCGTTTTTGGCATGGCTCAAACTCGGCTCCCTTTTTTGTTTTAGCAGTGAAATTGTTCCAAGGAAAAGACTAGGGACAGCCTCTGGATATCAAGCGGTGAACAGTGATCCCTAAAAACATAGTCATCTGAGGTAAAGTGTCTGCTGCAGGCACAAGTGCTCCCATAGATATATGAGCGCTGCCCTTTATAATGCTAAAGTTTGGTCCTTCATCCCGCCGGATAGCCTGAATCCATTTTCGTCAAACATCACCATTAACAGGGAAGGAATGAAACAACAGATTAGGTGGCTTTTGGGAATAAAAATAACAGCCTGGTACGCTACAATAACTCTTTCTCGTTGCTTGCGTCATTTTTTTATCGTTGCCCTGACGAGACAGGAAGAAGATTACCACAACGATTGCGTATTTCTGGTAACAAATACGGGTGTTGTGAAAAAGGCATATTACTGCTTCAGGATAAAAAGCATGTTTTGTAGTATGTTTTTATGTATTTTTATTGTTGTCTGATTCATGTGAGTGTACGTTTTGTTAATGTGTTTATTCTATATATTATTTGGGTTGGTACATTGGTGAGAAATGGAGGGTTCTCCCGTTCACCAGATCAGAGGCAGCTGGCCAGTGCAGCCAGCCTTTAAGAGACGCTACTGGCTCAGGCACAGGCTTCTGCAGTTTTCTTGACTTTACGGCTAAGCTTCATTTGTCCAACTCAAATATATGTTTGTGTTCATCCTTTAGGGCAGCATGATTCAACTCGGTAACTCCGTCGGAGAATTAGATTTGAATATTTAGCGTGGACTCATGGTGGTGTAGGAGAAAAGATTCGGGTCAGGATCAAAGATCAGGGTCAACAGGAGCCTTTGAATTTACACCCTGGACAATCTAAATAAAGTATGACTGTCAACATAGATTAACGCGTTAATCTATACAATCAATTTGTGACAGAAATAAACAATGTTGACCCCGGAAACACAACCGTGCAGAGGAATTCCTCCATGCGTCTAACAGAAAGGGGGTAAACATACCACCACACGCAAAATCAAACCTGTTACTTTGAGCGGCGATATGAAACGCTCAGGTCAATGTGAAGAGCAACTGTACATTATCGCTTAATAATGCACCCCCCGTGACTCACTCTCAACAAATCAGCACACTCGATTTCAGCTACCCGTATTATAATAGTGTCTAAAATACACAATTAATTATTCATTACTTGTAAGATTTAGTCTTAAGAAGAAAAACACACCTTTGGCCGCGATTAATCGCGATTAATGTATTTCATAATATGCGATCAATACGTTACTTTTTTAAAATCCATTGACAGCCCTGAAATTAAATGTAGGTGAGGTGCAGACAATGGCACAAGAGTGAATATCAAGAGTTACTCAAAATCCCTGGACTCTGCCCTTAAACGGTATGACCTTAAAAAGCATTAACTTGTTTAGGGGATGGTGGCATGGAGTAATGTGTTGTGCTGAGATCCACAAGGTTGACAATTCAAATCCTGGCTGCTCCATGTACTAAAGTGTCCCTGAGCAAAACCGTGGGTTAAATTGCAATTTAATGACATGTAATGCAATTTACTCCATGATGATATATTATACCAATGTTGTTATATGGAGGTTACAACAGAAATGACAACAGTGTTGTATCACAACAACAGTTTTTTTCTATAGTCTTTCATCTATTTAAATCAATATAAAAAGTAGGAAATACATTTAAGAAACATAAATTGCTGCACATGTACCCAATTCATATCAAATCTGCAACAGGGAGAAATATTTTGTCAAAAGGGTTTTATTATTTTGCCTTATTCTGAAATATTGTACACAGATGTTTTTACATGTCGGTGATGCGCCTCATGCTCATGAACCTGGTGCCGCTCATGCCCATGTCCTTGAAGCTCCTGTACTCTCCGGGCCTCAGGTACATCATCTTGCCTCTGAACTGGGGCTGCTCGTACATCAGCCAGTGGCCGTCCATCACGTGGCAGGACTGGCACTCGTTCATGCGGTAACGGTCCATGATGTTGTCACAGTCCTCCATCATCTCGTGGCTCTGACCGACAAAGTTCTCCCTCTCGTAGATCTTCATCCTGTACTGTCCCCTGTGCTGTTTTGCATAGAGTGAATGAAGTCAGATTAATATCAGGATCTGCGGCGGTTGTCAGAGTCATAGTATGATGGATGCCGTTTTAAACCTACCATGGGGATCATACGGCAAGACCTGATGCAGTCCCTCATGCCCATCATGCTCATGTAGTCGGAGTACTCTCCCCTCCTCATGAAGTACTGGTTTCCCATGTAGTTGGGGCGGTCGTAGACCATGAAGCAGCCGCTCTCCACCCTGCAGGAGTGACACCTGTTCAGGTAGGAGGACATGTCGGAGCAGTCGCTCATGCACTCATAGGAGCGACCCTGGAAGTTCTTCTCCTCGTAAAAGATGATCTAAAAAAGGAAAACAAAGTGAGAACATTTATTTTATTTAAATAAATTGGTATAGTTGATGATTAATCACAGATAAATGTTGAGGTGAATGTCCTTACCTTGCCCATGGTCATGGTTGCGGTGTTGGTAGTTCAGGGAACTGTGTGACTGATAACTGATGTCCGTCCTTTTTTAACGGTTACTTTTATACCCGACCAAACCCACAGAGTTTGTGGCCTCTATTGTGTAAACCCCTGACCAAGCAACATGGTATAGAGGCCTAAAGAGTGCTCACGGGCATTTGTCACATTTCCATGTGACTGGACCCCCTAGAAGACTTTAGAATGGATCTTTTTCAATAGAGCCGTCAATACAATGAGAATCTTTGTCGTTACAATAAAGAAAAAACAACAATAGTCCCACAACGTTTGCCCTCTCAACAATGCCCTCTGCAAGTCACCACAATAATCTGACAAGCCAGTCTACAAAGCACAGATGAAGTTGTGTTAATTCATCGAGCCCTGTACTAGATAGAACTATATCTAATTATTTCTCTTTATTATTATATAGTCATCCATTATTCTCTTACAGCAGCTGTCACTGATTTGTGTCAACAAGAAGAGTCAGAGTTAACATTAATAAACTCTGGTATCTGATAATACCAAAGGGTGTAACCGTTTCAATGCTTAGTGCCTCTCATCGTGCAGGTGTATAGACACCACGTCATCTACGCAACTGTTTTACTAAAATGTTTATGGTGTGTGGGACACTGAGTGTATCTAGATTTTCAAATAGATTTGGTTCAGCTCAGAAACATATCATCTTCATCTTACATTTTATTAAAGCATCAATAACTATGAAGATGAATAAAAGTAAATAACAAGCATAGTGTTCTTTAAGGCAGTGATTCTCAACTGGTGGGAAAATAAAAATAAAATTTAGAATAAAAAAAAAAAATCACAAAAAAAATCCTCTTGTGATTTTATTTTGAAGGGACTTTTTTAATGCAGTGGAATGTCATGGCTCGTCCTTCCATGTTTTCAGCTGCGTGTGCCAGGTTGGGTCAAACCATTCTGATATGGGGGAGACATTGAGTTTTTAGGATAATTCAACATCCTAAGTGTAAAATATCAAATTCAGCTTATGAACTTGATTTTGAATAAATTAGAGAAGTTGAGAATGTTCCTCGATTTGGGTCGCGGCTTGTCATTAAGGGGAGATGGTGGTTCCCGGAGCCAGACCAGTTGAGAACCACTGCTCTAAGGTGTTATCAATGCAAATAATACAGAGAAATACATACTGAATGGATATCCATAGACTGGGTGATTATGCACAGGACCTGCATGCATTCCGCTGCGACGCATTTCAAAAGCTAATTCCCTAAAAGCTGAAACAAAAGGATCCACAGTTGGAGACATTGAGCCAATGGAGCGCTTCTGTATTTGTGTTGCCCAATACAGCTACTTTGCTTTTCTCCTCGGATCATTTATTGGGAACATTTTTTGTAATACCTCAGGTTTGGTTTGTCCTAATATATTATTGTTTGAAACACAAAGCAAATGTAATTGAAAAAGACACAAAGCGATGCGATATCAGTTTTATTTTGTTGGAGGTAATTGTCACACAACATATTTCATACATTTTGCAAGTCAAATAAAAATCCCCAAATCGAATAAACATTGTTAGGAGGAGGGTAATGCGATAGCATACGACACATGAGTAAGTAGCACATAAAGAACTCGACCTGTGACCCCACCACTGTAATGTGCCGCTACCAGCGTTCCTTCTTTGGAGTTATGAATCCAACTTCTGGTCAAGATCGCCTACCTGTCTTTACACAAATCAGGTCACCTGTACTCCGGCGAGCTTGGCCACCCGGCTGCGGCTCGGCAGGTTTTGCCCAAAAAAAAGTGGGATTCCTACTTCATAATTGTTTATTAAAGTGCGATAATTAGCCAGACAGCAATGAATCCTGTTGGTGATAGCAGTTGTCTGTAAAGTTACTCTTAATATTCTGCTTCTCTCACAGTGAGTTGAGGTGAGCTGGATGGGTTTGTTTAATTTGACCTTTGATGGTTGCTGAAGAAAAGGAGAAATACTTATTTCCTTTAGCTCCAGCGTTGCCTTGTTTGGTCTTCTTAGCTTTAGCCGTCCTTTTTTGTGTTCAAATTTGTGAACTGCCGTAATGCGCATGAACCTGGCCACTTCATGATTTGTGGGTAAAAGGTAGACCCAATTGTTTGGCAGCAGGGTCTAGTTCTTTGAAGTTATTATTCCTTCACCTCTAACCTACTTACATTTCAACTCAAAACCTTCCCAACCATTTCCACATAATGAAAATCTTCAAGCAACCATGTTAAATCGCAGCAACAACCTGGCAACAACTCAGAAGTAACCCATTGGTAGTGCTGACATCAATGTTACCAACTAGCATAACGCGGGTACGTCCTAGCAACCACGGAACAACCCGCACTTAATGATGATGGAGTTTTAGGATCAATTCATTTAATCTATGCGCATCGGCATGTGTTATGTTAAGTTATGTGGATATTTACTTTATTTCTACTTTGTAAGCATGTGTTACCAGATGCATTTTTAAAGAAGAGATTCAAATTTACCAAGTATAGTACATTACAAAGCATGAGCCCAGAGTTTAGAAAGTTACATGTTTATTGAAGTGAAAATTTACATCTAGCACATGTCGGTGATGCGCCTCATGCTCATGAACCTCATGCCGCTCATGCCCATGTCCCTGAAGCTCCTGTACTCTCCAGGCCTCAGGTACATCATCTTGCCTCTGAACTGGGGCTGCTCGTACATCAGCCAGTGGCCGTCCATCACGTGGCAGGACTGGCAGTCGTTCATGCGGTAACGGTCCATGATGTTGTCACAGTCCTCCATCATCTCGTGGCTCTGACCGCCGAAGTTCTCCCTCTCGTAGATCTTCATCCTGTACTGTCCCCTGTGCTGTTTTTACAAAGAGAATTTTAAAATAAATGTATTAACATCAAGTCTTGTGAGGGTTCTAACCGTACGTAGAGTCAAAGTATTAGGAATGCTGTTTTAAACCTACCATGGGGATCATACGGCAAGACCTGATGCCACCGCTCATGCCCATCATGCTCATGTAGTCGGAGTACTCTCCCCTCCTCATGAAGTACTGGTTGCCCATGTAGTTGGTGCGGTCGTAGACCATGAAGCAGCCGTTCTCCACCCTGCAGGACTGGCACCTGTTCAGGTAGGAGGACATGTCGGAGCAGTCGCTCATGCACTCATAGGAGCGACCCTGGAAGTTCTTCTCCTCGTAAAAGATGATCTGAAAAAGTAGCAATACAGAGGTCAAAAATAAATATTCATATACATCCCTTTAAAAATGTGTAGGAAAATAAACACTGAATTAATTCATCATCATTTAATACTATTCATTTTCTCACCTTGCCCATGTTGACTTCTGTGGTTTCCCAGGTGTACTAGAGAACGTTTTTTTGAACTGATACTCGTCCAGTCAGAACAAGTGACATTTATACCTGGCCAGAAACAAAGACAGTGTGCCTCTCCATTGTTCAAAGTCCTGACCCAGCAGCCTGCTATGGAAGCCTATAGTTTTGACTATAGTTTTCTCAACTACTATGCAGAATCTTCCTTTGGATAGAATAGAGCATATTTCTTTCAAATATGGTTTTGGCGTTTGGATATTAAATGTACAGTTTAAAGTCTGAAATAACAGGTTTTTCAAATGCCACAATTAATTCAATTATGGCTTGATCACTCGCTCACATCTGAACAAAGCTAAACACTCCGTGGACAAAGTGTACAAAGAAACAAAATCACGACAGGCCTCATTTTGTCATAACCGCAAACAAAGGATTGAAATATCAACTATGAACCGATATCACTTGAGCTGGTGATGAGAACAAAAGAATGTTATGATTGTGGTTATGTAATTATTATAACCATAGAATTTATTTGCATATTGAATAAAGAATATATCTGAAATACCTTTAAAAAATCATATTTATTCACTAATGAAGCTAAGCTGCTTAGAAAACCAATTCCTGGCTGGCTATAGAAGGGCCACCAGCAAGCGTCTGTGGCATGTTAGAGAACTCTGAGGAGCGTTGGCAATATCAGAGGAAACGGTGGAAAGGAGCACTTTCTGGCCACATGTGAGCCAGAGCATCCTGACCCAAAGGACTGGTCCTCTCCATCAAAGAGAACCAGTGGGGGCAGTGGGTTGACATCTCTGAGGCATATAGATCGACTTCTTCCCCGCCAAAGAGATCCCAGATGTTTTGTACCACGTCCAGGTGAAGGTGCCAAGGGCTTGTTAGTGTTAGGATATTCCTTATCCACCCGAGTTGGTTGATAGAAGAATCCACTGCAGGAAATTAGTTAAAAAGTTTAACATTTATTTAGAAGAGAAAAAGTTGTACATGAGCAATTCTCCGCAGATATATCTGGAGACAATGAAATACGTATCGCAAGCAAATCCCTTCCAAAGTCCGCCTGCCTTCTGGCACTGACCTGTTGATAATCAAAAGTTTCTTTCTTTGTGCTAAGTTAGAAAATGTTGCCCTGTCCTGCTGAAGAATTCAAGTCAGAGACAGTCTGGCAGGATGGGGGTTCCTGTCTGGACTTGATTTAAGAGTCGGGACCCGCACGGACAAACAGAGGTTTCTCTGTGTGTATTGATAAGGGGATCGGTTTCTGTTCTGATTTAGGAAGCAAGGTCAGCGGGTCAACCAGCAGATGTGTAAGATAAGGAGGGAGGTTCACACCACACCCCAACCAACACTCAACCATTGTTCTTTGTTTACGTTAGGCAAGGTGGTCTGGACATTGGATGTGACCGGATCCTTAGAGGCGGGGGGAGAAGGTTCATCCCCTACGCCAGCTTAGGGCCAATAGAAATCTTTTCTTTGTCTTTTGGGTTATAAAACATTATGTTCTTGCTGATGTTAGAGTGTGTGTTCTTCCGGCCTGCGGGCCGGTAGGATTGCTCCTGCCTTTGCAAACGCAGCGCTTATACTTGACCTGTGATCTGATGAATAAATCTACCAGAACGAGAGAAGTTGTTTGGCTGAATTCTTACAGACGTCCCCATCCAGGCTTCCAATTTTTGAACACGAGCCTCTCTTTTGAAATTACTAACACTGTTTTAATCCCTCTGGTGCCCTTGAACGTTGGTTCAACCCAGTTCATCCTTCTGTAACAAACGCCTTCCCCGAACAATGAGTGTCTGGTACTCTCTCCTGCAGCCTTCGGCCTTGCCCTGAAAATGGGTTCAAACTGGCTCTCCCTTCGGTCGCAGGTGTGTTATCTCAGATAATATTTTATCTTCATTTTTCCTGTGCTCTCTCTTCCACCATTCACATTGTCTGCCTTATAAGGACCGATCCGGTCACGCCATCTGTCCTACAAGCGGACATCTATTCTACAAGCTAAAAAGTAAATACAAGAAGACACACACAGAGAACCCCACATCCCACATTAGACATGAGCCGCTCTCCTTTGGAAACAGTTCGAAAGACATCTGCTGTGCTCAGCATGTGGAAGGGTAACACCTTCAGGAACTTTTTTGAGTCCCCTCAGGTCGAGGGTTAGACGTAGTCCGCCGCCTTTCTTGTGCACAAGAAAGTAAGTTGAGTAGAAGCCCCCGGCTTGTGACCGGGGGTCCACTCTCTCGATGGCACCCCCGCGCGGCTAACTCCTGGTTTAGGGTCGGGGATCTC
Source organism: Pungitius pungitius (assembly GCF_949316345.1). Classification (NCBI taxonomy): domain Eukaryota; kingdom Metazoa; phylum Chordata; class Actinopteri; order Perciformes; family Gasterosteidae; genus Pungitius; species Pungitius pungitius. Next base: position 2,292,594 of record NC_084909.1, read on the forward strand.
GCCACAATGTTTCGAAGCCACGGCCTTTTAGGGACGCAGTGGTGGTCCTCTGCAGACTGTGTGTCCCGCGCAGGGTAACGCTAGATGTTGAGATGAAAGTAGCCTAGCAGCTAGCTTAGCCGACCAGCTAGCTTAGCATGGCGGCTCTTTAAGTGGTCCGTTTGCCACTCACCGCCCTTTTGTTTGACACGTGGAGGAAGGAAGGAATTTCTCTGCACAGTCCTTCGCTGCATGTCGCGCCTCTATTTGTTTTGCTTCCAATGCAAAAAGCTCCCTCCATCTTGAGCTACCGTCTTGCTTTCTCCGATGTAACTAACCGCAGCTAGCGGCTAACCAACGCTTTCTTTGTTTCCGCCTGTCAACTTCTGGTTAACCCAGTAAACAAAGGTACATTAACTACCTTAAAATATTTTGTTGCCTTAATCACGGCCACATTAATCACATAGATTAACATGTTTATGTTAATAGCCCTCGTTTTTTATTACGAAATACTGGAAATCGCAGGTACACTGGCCAGTTAGGCCGACTGCCTTTCACTGCCATGTGGACTCGTAATAAATGGGCTGAATTCTTAAAACGCTTCATTCCTTAATGAAAGGAGTTCATAAAAAGGACGTGACCAGGCTTCATTATTTTATTGGTTTCTTCACTTCTTGTGTCTTTACTAATGTTGTGTCTCAATACTTTTTGATTTCTTTGTGACTTTTGCTCATTTGAGCATGATCATTTCTCAAATTGTAGCTTCCGACAATCAAAATAGGTCGTACCTTCTGGTTTTTTTATTTATTGCACTATAAAATATTATTTTTTCTTTCGAAAATAAGTGAATATTACCTCACTATTTCACATTTTATTATTAAAAAGAAAAATGTACTGAATGAAATAGTAAAATAAATTAACTTAATTTCTAATCAAACAAAAGGTGCAAACAACATATTTCCCCAAATTGTATCTTATTTTGTTCATATGATGAGGTTGTGGGTTTCCAAACGTGGAACTGCTTGATTTCTCTTTCTTTCATTTTTATTTTTCGTAAGTGCAACAATATGATAGGTGTATAGGTGTTGGTACAGCTGCATCTTTGCAATGTGTGTGCAAGTGTTGATGTCACGTTATCTTCTTAACCTGCTAGAACGGATTGAGCGGTTAGATTTACCTTTTCTGGAAGATGCTATTCACTATACAGAATTATTTGTTCATCTAAATGTAAATATCATCTGTGTGAGAATTTGAAATCTAATACATTTTGATTGAATAACATCACATTGCAAAATGGATTTGCAAATTATGATCTTTATGACCCATTTTTATTCAGGTTTTATATGCATGCAAGTGTGCCTCATTAGCCTTCACACCCGTTGATGCCCATTTCTCTCCCGTTGACGTCCCCTCCTTAACTTCCAAGTTCTCAAAACAACCAGTGAAACAAGTCGGAATAGCAGAGTAAAATCATTTTATTTGCTGGACTCCAGCTCAAATTCAGTTGCAGGAATCAGTGATGCGCCTCATGCTCATGAACCTCATGCCGCTCATGCCCATGTCCTTGAAGCTCCTGTGCTCTCCGGGCCTCAGGTACATCATCTTGCCTCTGAACTGGGGCTGCTCGTACATCAGCCAGTGGCCGTCCATCACGTGGCAGGACTGGCACTCGTTCATGCGGTAACGCTCCCGGATGCTGTCGCAGTCTTCGCTCAGCTCCTGGCTCTGACCGCCGAAGTTCTCCCTCTCGTAGATCTTCATCTTGTAGGATCCCCTCTGCTGTAGGGAGAACAGTGGAGGAGAACCAAAAAAAAGGATCAGGAATAAAAAGCCCTTCGAGGACATCCGGAGGATTTAGAACCTGGAAGACGGAGACCCTGCTGTACCATGGGGATGGTGCGACACGACCTGATGCAGTCGGAGAATCCCATCATGCTGGTGTAGTCGGCGTACTCGCCCCTCCTCATGAAGTGCTGGTTGCCCATGTAGTTGGGGCGGTCGTAGACCATGAAGCAGCCGTTCTCCACCTTGCAGGAGTGGCACCTGCTCAGGTAGGAGGTGAGCTCGGGGCAGTCGCTGCTGGTCTCATACTGGCGACCCTGGAAGTTCCTGTCCTCGTAGAAGATGATCTGCATGCACAAGAATGCTTGCTTAGCACAATTTTTGGAATGAGAGAGGGGATTTTTCCCAAATGGGTGAATTATTCCCAGTACCCACCTTGCCCATGGTCATGATTAGTTCTGAGTTGGTCCTCAGGCCTGAGTTGCTGCTGCTGCTGTGTGTTCCTGTTGGTGCTAACCGATACTTTTATACTTGCTCAATGTGAAAAAAGTATGTGGGGCTTGCATTGTGCAAACCCCTGACCCAGCATTGTGCCATACAAGCCTACTGAGCAGTCAGGCCGCTAAAGGGTTATTATCCAACACCAGATGCACGTACTGTACACATGCACTATTGTCTGACACATAAAGAGAAGCTTCCAGTTGTGATATGAGTATGCTCTATATTTCACACTGTACTTCACTTACCACGGGGCTGGTAGGATCTTCTTACCAATACAGTTTAATACAAATTGAATTAAAGTATTAATAAAAGCAAGTTGAATGTCAATCATCCAGCTTTTGATGATGTTCACGGGAGAACACACAGTTACTTACTGGATGTATTAAGTTATAAATAACATGTAGTTAAAACCAATACTGCCATATTTTGTGGCTTAACATACATAATAACAAGTTACATTGACTTTTATGATTGTTAGCATTTAGTTGAGTCTTCATTCAAGTTAGGTTTGAGTTTATTGAAACGAACTGTAACTTTAAATATGATAAGTTCCAGGTTTTGCAACATTTACACTTTAAATCCTTTTGAAAATGTGAACTTTTCATCAAAAAGAACTTATTGAAATAAATGAAAAATGTCACACGTTACTTATTGCCAATAATCTGTGTTCCACTGGGCTGAATCTTGATATTTTACTAAATTAGAACCAGTTATCGGCCCCTGACATTAGTCACATATGTGCGAGGTTAGTGTGGTTGTGACCTGCGATCATTGATCAGATAAGATCGGAGAGGTGGGGAATATTAAGAGGCGATTCTGACCCATTTTACTACACAGGAAATATGACAATTAAATGAGATAAGCATTTAGGATTAGACACAACATAATAGTCCTTTATTATTACAGGGTGTTTTGCAACGTTACAGAAGAAAAAGAGGCAACAAGAGATCTCATTAAAATATATATACATTAATTTAATGATTCCCAGAGAATGTGTGGTTTGCAGATGCATAAAGACAGAAATAAGTACAGATAAATAATAAGTAAAACATTATAATAACTATATGACATAAGAAAACGCCATATGTACACATTAACAATGTCATCTAACCGAATGGTCATGTTAGACGACATTGTTAATTTGCTTTTCTTTTAAGCAGCGCCCATTCATTTAGTTAAAGAAGTATAAATCCTTATTTATTCAGATCCTTGTGAATCTAAATGTACTCTAAATGTGAACAGTGTTTCAATATTAAGATTTAAGATTATTGGAGGAATAAGTTTTATTATAGTTTTTTAAAAAGCGGCCCTTTAGAATCAAGTAACTGTCCTTCTTTTGAACCAGCGTGACAGTTAGCTATTATGAGACATTATTAAGAGTGGCACACTCTTTTAATTAAGTGAACAAGTGCTGTTTAAAGTATGCATTTAAAAAAAAAGGCTCCGAATGGTTCATTTACCCTCCGCATATGATTTCAAAATTATTTTAAAACGGTTTTGAATGTGTTTAATGTTCACTTTGGGGTGATGGGGGGGGGGGGGCAATTCCAAAAGAAACACCAGTTCAGGTGGTAGGAGTTCAATGGTCACAAGTTCACTTTTGTCCCATTCTTTGTCACAACAATGTCCACATAACCATTTGTATGTTTGCTCTCTACATTTTTATATTTTCTTAAGAAGTTCATCTTTTGAGTCAATATTTTCCACTTATAAAATGCAGAAGAAGTTATCTATTGTATTATGGAATTTAAAGAATGTGGACAAATTACATTATTTATATTACAAGTGTTCATGGAGTTTCGACACCTAAAGACAAGATTAGTTTATTCTACTCTCTATTTTTTAAATGTTTGTATTTGTCAGATATCTATTGCAGTGATTTCAGGAAACGTGAAGAAAACCAAGACACAACGCTTCCAATTTCATTGTTTGAAATTAACTTTTAATGTCCTGTGCATCATACATGACATAACGCATTTCATAGGTAGAAGAAGAACTCTCTGAAGGCCGGGCAGTTATTAAAATAGCAGCATTCACTACAGCCCAAACTGTCATGTGACACATCAGCTGATGATAATTCATGTAATTGTTGTTAATGTGCCCTAAATTCCTCCCTTGACTCAATAATAGTAGTAATTCTGTGTTGGTATATTTGTTCATTTCATTCATCTGTCGTTCAACAGGAGTCCATGATGCGCCGGATGGATCCGATCTTCATGTCCATTGGACCCGTTCCCATGTCCCTCATGCTCCTGTACTCCCCGGGCCTCAGGTACAGCATCCGGCCTCGGTACTGCGGCTGCTCGTACATCAGCCAGTGGCCGTCCATCACGTTGACGGACTGGCAGTCGGACATGCGGAGGCGCTCCTGGACGGAGTCGCAGTCCTCCATCACCTCGTTCATCTGACCTCTGAAGTTCTCCCGCTCATAGATCCTCATCTTGAACGGACCTCTGTGCTGTAAAACCACACGCCGGGGAGAGAACACAACGTCAGCTCGGTTGGAGTTGGGTCTCCGCCTGCGACCACACGGTTCCACAAGGGGCTTTCCTTACCGTGGGGATCATGCGGCTGGAACGGATGCAGTCGCTCATGGTCATCCCCATCAGGCGCTGGTTGTCCGGGTACTCGCCCTTCTTCGCCAGCGTCTGGTGGCCCATGTAGTTGGGGCGCTCGTAGACCATGAAGCAGCCGCTCTCCACCCTGCACGAGTTGCAGCGGCTCAGGTGAGAAGTCAGCTCGGCGCAGTCGCTGCTGGTCTCATGGGAGCGACCCTGGAAGTTCTTCTCCTCGTAGAAGACGATCTGAAAAGCCAAACGGACACGTTTTAAACGAATTTCAAAATGGCACGTCAACATCACGCATCACAATCTCTTACTTTGCCCATTTTGGTGTTCTGTCCTATCGCTGATTGCACGGGTACATTGCCCAGCCCGACTCGGGTTCACTTTTATACCCGTGATGGTGGCTAAATGATCCATGAGCCATTGTGTTGAATATCTTACTCAGCAGCGCAGCATACAGGGGGCGATGACGTTTGTCAAATCGCTCCGTAAATGGTTATTATCCTAGACTCTATGCATCTGGTGCAGTGCCAACAGCGGGGGGGGCTCTGATGTGGGGGAACAGGTGGGTGACAGCAGCAAACGCATCAGCTGGGACTCTCTGTGCACTGTTGGGTCTGTGAGGTCCAGTCAAGGCCGTCGGTTTGAGCCCCCGCCTGCTAATTGAAAAAAAAAAAGTTTACATTATGTTGAACAGGCAAACTCTATTAACACATGCTATTTGTGTGGCACAGATATAGACATAATAAAAGTGATAAAAACTTAAACACTAAATAGTATTCTGCACCAAATAAATAATAATAGTGACTAATGAAATGAATAAATTAATAACGTTCTGGTAAAATGTATATTATGTATGTTATATATAACAGTAAATTCTATTTCCAGCACAGAATGATGTCCCATAAAAACAGTGCTTTCATCCTTTATGCAAAGCTACTTTTCATTTGATGCACCAAAAATAAACCTCTGTTCATCATTCACAGAGATGAACTTACATCTTGTCCAGAGCAACTTGAAGCACATGGCATACAGAGACATTTTTTTGCTGCTGCTGGGACGTGTGTTGACCTCAACTTTTTCAACACACTGAAACAGGCACAAACATCAAGATCCTGGTCAGCTTCTTCAGCCTTTAAATACCCCTTACCTCTCTTGGCATTTCCCTAAGAACTCTGACAGCTTCCTAGTGATGCTGACTGGATGTCAATGTCATTGCTAACGCACAGTGATTCTTAACAAAATGTTAATTAACAAAATAATGAGAACGCATTTGTTTATTCTGAAATTAATGTTTGATACGTAGGTATTTGGTACGTTAGTTCAGGTTTTATGGAGCTGTGCAAGGCCTAAATCATCTGAACTGGATTTCTGAGCAATTACATCATGTATTAATTGATTATATAATGTGTTAAATTGTTTGGGCATCCCAGTGCACCTTTTTTACTACCTACAAGTAAAACCATCATTCTGAAAGTAGCCAGTGTGAATGATAACACTCATGGGTAACACTGTCTAAACATCCCTTAAAAAACAGCAATTTACCAAAATGGACAATTCCGCATCTCACCTGAACCATTGATGCTGATTCATCACCACTCTGTTACACCTGTAGCTTCAGGCTGATGTTTTTCCTGCACATTGATTTATTAATTTAATACACCCACTAAACACGCTTAGTATGGTGCTGACTTGGTTGAGATTAAAGGGAACAGAGATAACCTTATTACTATCCCAGTGATAATATAGGCCTACCAGTTAATATCACTCTCCAGCTACTAGCCTGTTAGGCTAAACTAGCATAGGGGTATGTTAGCGTTATCTTCTGGCTTCAACAAGGCCAGCTGCTGCTAACGCACTGGTCCAAAGGTTGCAGACGCTAGAGATTCAATACAAGTAAAAGTGACATGCTCCACACTACAGGATTGATACCAGAGAGGTCTAATGCAGCGATTCACACATAACTTACATACATGTGTAATTAGTATGAACAGTTAAGTTACACCAACAATATTCAGAATATTGTTCCATTGTAGAAGGCAGCATTGAAAGGCTAGCAGGTTTATAGCCGGTAGCTAACGTTAGCTAACAGCGACGTGTGCTTCTTCTTAGCTAACGTTACTGTTTGGTTAAAAAACTTTGGATATCTTTTTTATTTTTTTGTGGAATTTTCCTATCTACAAAGCACACACGGCATCAATGCTAAGACTAAATTAAATATAGTATGAGGCTTTATCATTTCCGTGTAATCACAGATGATAAAAACCTGTTTTAAATACGCCGTACTTGTTAACTCTTAAAGGCTAAAGCCACGTCAAAACAACCATATTATGGGAAAGGGCCTTTCTGATCCCAGACTAATGAGGGCTTATTTCAGTTTCAGTTTAAACTGGGCTGTACATTGGTGAATATCCCGTGTTTATTTAGTCTAGACACATGACTGCATAGTTCAGTACAGCGGAGACAGTAGAAGCATGTGTTTATGAGTTTTATTTATGTGAAACAATTTTGTGAATTAAACTATTTCCTTTGTACAACACCAGCCGTCTTCTATTTGACAAAAGACCACACCGTGACGTTTGATTCCCATTTGGTTTTTTATTTAACACATTTCTTTTTGCTGCTTCAGCAAGAATCCGTCACACGCCTGACGGAGCTGAACCTGGTGCCGCTCATTCCCATGTCCTTGAAGCTCCTGTACTCTCCGGGCCTCAGGTACATCATCTTGCCTCTGAACTGGGGCTGCTCGTACATCAGCCAGTGCCCGTCCATCACGTGGCAGGACTGGCAGTCGTTCATGCGGTAACGCTCCATCATGTTGTCGCAGTCCTCCGTCAGCTCCTGGCTCTGGCCCTGGAAGTTCTCCCTCTCGTAGATCTTCATCTTGTAGGATCCCCTGTGCTGTAGAGAGAGCAGTGGAGGAGAACCAAAAAAAATGATCAGACGGTGGTGTTCGCTATTTACAATTAAAGGATATTAATACATAAAACAATTATTTTCACTATTCAATATAGATGTAATGTGACATTGATTATTATTCCATACCTGAGGAATCAAACGACAGGACCGGATGGACTCGCTCACGCCGAGAGACACGTAGTCGGAGTACTCTCCCCTCCTCATGAAGTACTGGCTTCCCATGTAGTTGGTGCGGTCGTAGACCATGAAGCAACCGCTCTCCACCCTGCAGGAGTGACACCTGTTCAGGTAGGAGGACATGTCGGAGCAGTCGCTCATGCACTCATAGGAGCGACCCTGGAAGTTCTTCTCCTCGTAGAAGATGATCTGAAATAGGAAAACATAATCGGAATTTTCTTTTTTTCTTTATTTAAAGTACTTCAGCAAGCTTAGATTCTTTCATGTTCTTCTATTATTTTTTTCCCACTTGTTTACATTCCTGGTAAACTAAAAAGTTATTTTTTTATGTCCCTACTAACCTTGCCCATGTTCGATGATGTGTGTTTGTGGGAATCTGTCCAACAACCTGTGGCTTCCACACCAGGCGGCTTTTATACTTCATACGCGCCCTAACAGGGGTTTTGTTATTCAAATGATCTCGAAGCTGATGATGAAGCAGCCCTGCGATCGCTGTTAATTTCATTTGTGCCATCCCGATCCACAACAAAGGGAGAGGGAAATGGGAGGAAGACACAAGGCATGAGGGGAGGCCGAAGAACTCAGCTGCAGTTTATGAATTCCTCAGACAAGACAAAAGGAGGAAAAAAAAGTTATTTAAGCTATTAAGAGAACAGTTTATTTCATTACTCCCCACTGTGAATGTTTTTCAAAAATAAATTCGTAAAAATGACATGAAATGCAGGTGAGTAATGCTGGAGAAATTAAGCATTTTGCTCAAACCTGAAAAACAAAAGCTTGATTATTTCTGGTCCCATGGTAACTCTTATTTTAAACCCCTTGTATTCGACGTCGACTGCAAAATGGAACAACAAAATAAAAGTGTAATGAGGTCTGACAAAATTATGTCAGGTAAATTCTTGTGAATTGAAAGAACACCTGTATGCTCCTAAATTAAACCTTTTCACTGCATAACTTTGGACATTTCCAATACGGATGTAACGAATAATAATCATACACTGCTTTGACAAATTGATTATGTTCATTATGTCTCTAGGATCCAGGACTTGAATCAACTTATTTAACCAACTGGTCACAAAATGTATGAAAAAAGTATGTAATGATGGAATGAAAGATGGAATGAAAAGACTGCGTTGCCATGACGATGTATCCTTTAAGAAGGCAGAATGACGTGTGATAAAAACAGCTATGGACGGAGGGACAAGATATAGATGGAACGACGTCACTGGACATCTTTGATAGTGCTTCGAGATGAAGGCCATCACATGGGGACAAATGGAAATCAAACGTTTTTCTGATATGCAAATCAGGCTAATTCAGATGACAACAGTTTCCCCTTGTCGGCACATTGTGCATTTGGATATAAACCACGTCACGGACCACCGGCGGCGGCAGGAAAGCAACACGGTTAACAATGGGGAAGGTAGGGAGCAAATTCTGTTTTCTAGAGCTTCCAAAGACCTTTCAGCCGGTAACCACGAAGTGCACACTGCTTCAACTCCATCAAGGTGGAGGCGGGCTGCTGGGTGCTGTACGAGCATCCAAACTACACCGGCAGCCAGTACGTCATGAGCCCCGGGGAGTACCCTGACCCCCACCAGTGGATGGGGTTCAGCGTCAGCATCCTGTCATGTCGCTCGATCAAAAATGTAAGAGCAATAACCGGGAGGTATTTAGATGTCGTTTACAGTTTTGTCGAAGAGTGGATTGAGCCACACATCAGTCAATGTGGGACGTAGTTGACCTAAAATCCCCCACACGGCTTCACTTTTGAGCATTTCTGGGTTGTTTTTTTTGCAGGGGAGTTCCCAGCTGCAGTCAAATACCATTGAGTGCATCAACCGAGCAGTAATCAGTCAAAGGCCAGTGGAGAAAAGGCTCATGATTTGGCAGCAGGGTGCTTTATGTGCACATCAATTATTGAAAGAACGTAGGAAAACAGCCAAGGAAAGCATTCGTAGATGTGAGCCAAGAGGACGAAGACAGAGACAGAGAGGTCCGAGCAGAAATCTCATCACCTTTACTCTTCTAACTCCTTCAAGGTTTACGGAAAGTCCTGGAAGATCCGCTTCTGCGAAAAGAAGGATTTCGAAGGCCAGGCGGCGGAGTGCGCCGAGGACTGCGAGTCGGGCTGCGAGGCCTTCAAGTTCCAGGAAGCGCACTCCTCCGCGGTGACGGACGGCGCCTGGGTCCTCTACGAGCAGCCCGACTACCGCGGGCGCCAGTATTTCCTGGAGCGCGGCGAGTACCGCAGCTACACGGACTGGGGCGCCACCTCCCCCGCTGTGGGATCCTTCCGCATGATCACGGAGTTCTAGAAGCGCAGTGACCCCGACCCCCGGAAGGGCCGTGTGCAGGGTGGTCCTGTAGGCCCGAGGCTCTGGAACCCTGAGGTCCGGAACACCTACAATGTTCCGGAACAGGAATCTTGAGTGAGACCTTCCTCCAAACCTTCAGTGTGTTGCACTCAAATCAATAAAAGTATTTATTACCCACAACGGCGAGGCCTGTGTTCCCTCTCTGTGTTGTCTTCTAGTGTCCTCCAATAACGCTCAACACCGCGTACGTCCCCACGGCCTGGATGTGGATTGTGTCCCTTTGCAAAATGAAAGTGAATTTACAAAACGTGCACAATGACAGTTAAAAACACTCACAGATGTTACCTACAAAGATGTCCGCCCAGATCCTCAATTATAAAGAATTGTGTATTTCATGAAGTCATAAAAATACCACGTGTAGGTGGTCTTATATCTGTATTACTAATAAAAATCAATAAAAATCAAAATGATCCATACGTAGTTACTTGATCATTGTTTATTATATGTCATTTGATGTGGTGTCGTCACAACCTTTAAGCACAAATTATGGTTTTTGGTGGTATTTTTAACTACACTATTTTCATATGTTTTTAGTGTCACAAAAAAGCAGTTTACATTCATTATGGTGCAAATATTTAACGACTTATCCAACAACAATATTTTGTTTTTTTCAATGCGGACCTACTGCCGTATAAAGAGCAGAAATAGTTTTAGATGCTCAATAAATCATCCTGTCAAAATCACGTCAGTATAAAAACTGCAAAGAGAGTTGAAACAAAATACATTTTCCTTTTGTATATACAAAAGTTGTGGCACAAGCACATGCTACACTACACAAACACATTATTATGTTATTTGTTTGAATGTTCCAGAAAACACTTGTTTCCTGTTGGACTTAGTTGATAGTAGTTGTCACTACTGCTGCTTAATATCAAAATGACTGCAACTGGATAATGATAACAAAATAATTCCAATAAAGGATGATCTCTCACATTAAATCTTTACATAAAATTAAATTAAAAAAAGACCCATTTTCTGCAGCGGTCAGTTTGAATTGAGCGGGGCCCGATGTTCAGACTCATTGCCAAACAACCTTTGTGTGCGAAGAGGCAATCCAGTGAGCAAGAACAAAGGGCCGACTCCAGATGAACATTTGGATCGTAATGGCCGTGCATGTGGCAGTATTGTCTCTGCCGTGTATAAAGAGCACCGCTCCGGTCCCAGCGTCCCGCATCCTGCGAGTCACCCAGATGGCGAAGGTGAGGGACGGCGTTTGGAGACGCGTGGTTCTGCAGGGTGTCGTGCGGTCGTTGATCCTCTCTGTTCCCCCTCCCCCCTCCCCCCCCCCCCGCCCCGCAGATCGTGTTCTACGAGGACCGGGACTTCCGGGGGAAGTCGTACGACTGCAAGGGGGACTCGGCCGACCTGCAGGGCTTCATCCGCCGGTGCAACTCGGTGAAGGTGGACGGCGGCTGGTGGGTTCTGTACGAGCGCGACAACTACAGCGGCTACCAGTACGTCATCGGCCCGGGGGAGTACAACGACTACCGCCGCTGGATGGGCTTCAACGACTGCGTCAGATCCTGCAGGATCATCAGAAACGTGAGTGCTGCAACAACAACAACAACAACCAAACACCAATCAGAGCGCCTTCCTCCTCGTGAATCACTTCCGTAACTTTCTTTTGGGGGCGGGTTGGGGGGGTGTGTTTCAGGCCAAAGGGCTGTACAAGCTGAAGCTGTTCGACAGGCCCAACTTCGTCGGTCAATCTTTGGAGCTGACGGAAAACACAAAGTCCATCCAGGAGAAGTGGGTGAGACAGGAAGTCCATTCCTGCCAAGTGCTGGAGGGCTCCTGGATCTTCTTTGAGCATCCGAACTTCTGTGGTCGGCAGTACCTGCTGGAGAAAGGGGAGTACCGACACCACTCCGAGTGGGGGGCCGCGAAACCCACCGTGGGCTCCATCAGGATCATCTTGGAGCTGTGAAATTGAACCAGTCAATGGCTGTAATGTGATGTTACGCAATGCAATAAATGGGTTTGACCCCAATGTTTAATTGTGTTCAATTAAATTCTTCTCCTACCCGTAACAATCGGATAAATTAATGACGAAACAGTTAGTTATCGGTGAGGAGAATTTAAATCCAGTTGCCAGTTCAATTAGTGCAAATAATGCAGTCCATTGTGACTGAATATAAAACCATAAAACATACTTATATCCAGATTATGTTCTGAAGAGTCTTAGATATTTAGTTAACCCTGTTATACAAATCCTGAAGTTAATGCTCGTAAGATTTCACAACAAAAGATGAAAGAGAATGTTCTGGTCTCAATTGATATGAATCACTTAAAGTAAAAACACAAGATGTTTAATGCTTTCTTGTATTATATTGGCCATATTCACGTAATTATAAGTGTAACACATTGAAAAATGCTGAAGGACGCCTGCCACCAGCAAGAAGGGAGATACTTCAAATAATGAACCCTGCTGTTTGATGGCGTCGTCCTTGAGATCCATAGTTTCCTGGGAAACGTTGCATTGTGGGTAAACGACAATGGCGGCGTTAGTGAATTCAACGCGTGCAAACACACACACTACGTACGCACACAGTGTGTTTACATGGGATTGAAGGTCATTCAATCACACCGCTAAGACCAAAAATCCAACAAAACACTCAACCAGGTACAAAGTGAATTGGAATGAATGGGTCTGAGCGAGGTGTCGCTCCGGAGGTGCTGGCGGCCATCTTGCCGGTTGAAAGGTCACCGAGGTCACCGAGCTGAGCTGGACCTGCGGACAAAGAGCTGCAGCCCGCTGATGACTCGGTGGGATTTGCCAGTCTGGAGCTCGCCAGCTGCTCGTTAGTGCTGACGCGCGGCTCACGGGAACAACGCCATGCCCCCCCCGCCCCCCCCCCCCAACCGCCCCCTCGACGGCACAAAGGGAGTCCGTCCAGCAGGTTCCCCCCCCCCCCACAGCTGCAGTTATTCGTCCCTAAAGCCTCTTTGTTTACTGCAACCCGTGATGCTTTGAGAGGGGAAATGCGAGCCGGACCCCCCCCACCCATCACTGGGAGCCGGCGTGCCCCCTCTTGTGGGCGAGTGTTCGGAGCTGCAGGACCGTCGTTCAGGAGATGAAATGGATTGGTGTGGATGGAAGGAGGAGAGAACATCGATGTGGATGAAGCTGTGGAATCAATACGTCATTTAGTCCCAGTGACTAATGCTGCGTGAGAGGAGAATATTGACACGCAGAATACTTTGCAATTTGTATTACAAATAGATTTCAATATTTTTTAATATCGACATGTAGAGGGGTTTCTTTTCTAGCGTTTTAAGATGTATTTTTGTGTTTTGCATTTGTATTAAAGTTATCTAATTATTGAACCACTGAGATCTCCTGTTCTCAATTCATTGCTGCAGGATTCGGCTGCTTTCCAACACATATTACCATCTATGTCGTGCAGATATTACATGATTCTCTGTTAGTCGCATGAAAAGTCCATAAACGTTTCTCCTCTTAAGCCCCACTTTTCCTCCGGCTCAGCTATTTATAACTTCTCCTCAGCAGCTGAAAAGGAACCGTGGTTAATCCCGGGAAAAGAATGCCGTTTCTGGCTGCAGCCTTGTATGGAAAGAAAGCGCGAGGCTCTCGTGCGGTGAGAGAGAGGCAGTGGCGAGGGGAGGCCATTACATACATTCAGCCCAGAGGGGTGAAATGCATTGTGGGACCATCGCAAGACGCAGGAAGTTAAGGGTGACATTCAGAGGGAGACGACTGCTGAGACGAGTCAGCTTCTTGTCACCCTCTTGTCCTCCGAAGAGACCCACCGCAGAGAGGTCGTGTTCCTGTGATGTGGCTCTCTGCCCACCGCACACTCTCACTGCCTCCTACACACACCTGACACTCACACACACACACACACACACACACACACACACATACGGACCCGCTGGGGCGTTAATTTGGGCCTGAGGACTGAGCTGGAAAAACACGCCGCCGAGCTGCTGCCAACACATTCTGATGTGATGACGAGTTGTTTCCTTCTGTTGATGTGTTGTGTCGTCCCTCGCTTCTCATTCTTAATGCTCAATGTCGATGGAAGGGTTGTGTGTGGTGGGGTTGTGCGACGCTGCAGCGTGAACACGGGAGCGCAGCGACACATAGAACTCACATGTAACTAAAATGCAAATGGAGCTTCAAATACAGTGAGTGTGTACATTCACACAATTAGAATATACATTTAAAAATGACAATAACATAAACTTTAGGTGTACTTGTATTTCATCCAAGTGTTAGTGTCCCGTAGTTTCAGCGTAAGCCACACGATGGCAGGGTTGTACTCAAACTGGAGGTAAGTTTAATCCACCAAATAACCAGCGAGGCCTCCGCTTCACAGCTGCTTTCATCATTTTGTAGCAAAGGCAAATTGACGTGATTGATTGATTTGAAAGATACAAATGTTCACGTTTGTTTCCATGGATTCCACGAAGGTTTTTTTTCTTCTCTTTCTTCTGCAGTAACAGGAGGCCCGATACAGTGAATGTGAATCTCTGCAGTCCCCCCCACCCCCCCTCTCAGCATTCACCCCGCTCCCGTCCGTGCACGCACACCTTTGTGCTAGAGATTTACCAGGGAGCCCGACGTGACGTCAAAGCTGCGGGAGAAGAAGCGGCATCGCCATGGAAACCCATCTCCCTGCAGTTTCCCCCCGTGACCCGAGAACATGAACGCTGCGTTTTTTTTGCACAGACGCGCGCCCCCCCCTCCCCCCCCGCAGACCTCAGGTCACGTGAGAGCGCGGCGAGGGGGGGGGGGGGCGCGGAGGAGCGTTTCGGGACAGCAGCTGACTTTGTGTTTACCTTCAATGACGGACCGCTCCATAAATTATTCTTTTATTGCCTGTTTAAAGTTGAACTGCGGACCAGTGCCATTTATAGACCTGCAACTTAGCACGTGGACTTCAAGGTAGACTTCTCGTTTTACAGCCAAAAGATTTGGAGTTAGTTCAGCCGTAAAGGTGCAGAACCCCCCCCCCCCTAATAGTGTCCTGCTCATCGCCCCACTGGCTTCTTAAAGGCTGCAGAGACGTCAGTCAAACAGCGCGGAGAAGAAGTGCAACCTACATACTGCTCCATAAGCAGTGCTAACACTTTACATGTGTTGGTGATCTGCTCCCACCTATAAATAACTGTGATTATTCTCAGACCCCAACCAGGCCGATGATTGGTTTGTTAGTTAAAAGAGTTTAAGGTTGTTCCAAAAAAAGAGAAAGGTATTATTGAATCTATTGTGATGTCGTTGTCGTCGTTGTTGTTGTTGTTGTCGTGTGTGCCTCTGAGGTTGTTTGCATTGCCGACGTCTTCCCCCTGATTGCATTTGCATCGAACGGAGACGCCCTGCAGTCCGGCTTCCTGTGAGGACAGTCGGGGTGATTTGATTTGTGCGACGTTGGACGCACGTTTTAAACTGAACGGACGGCCTGGCCGTTTTTCCCGGATCAACGGGACACGTGCACAAGACGCGCGGCTTGCTTCCGGTGCGTCTGAAGTGCGGCGCCCTGCTGCTGCGTCGTCGCCGTCGTCCTCGCGTTGCACGTGGATGCCGTTGGGAGCAGATTCATCAAGGGGATCGCTGTGCGTTCGCTGCAAAAAGCTGCAAAAGGCGGCGACGTCTACAAGTGGCTTCAGTTGAAGCGGCAGCTCGATGACGCGCGCCGGCCAAATCAAACACGGCTTCATGACGGAGGACACACGCACACACACACACACACACACACACAGGCCAGCAGAGCAGACCTTGCCTGGTGTTTACAGTGCCGTATGAGGGGGGGATCCTGGGAGGCGGCTATTTTTAGCCCTGGTTTCATCATTCCTCGCTCACCGCGCTGCGTGCAGCTGCAGCCTGGCGCTGCATTCTAATGAACAGCAGCGAAACGGCGTCTGTTCACCCGCGTCCCACAGGAAGAAGAAGAAGAAGAAAAAGAAAAAAAACCCTCGAGCAAAACGACGCGGGCCACGCCGTGACTGTTTGAGCCTTTTTTATTTCTATGATCAACTCAGGCCGAGGTTCGGAAAAAAGGGACTCGAGCTGCAGGCCGAGAGCACGTTTGTGACCACGTGGTGAACCCGACCGCGGAACGAGGCCCCGCCGCTGTTTCACCGCTGGGTTGCCACAGCAGAAGGGTGGATAACAACCGCCCCCCCCCCCCCCCCTGAGAATGCCACCATGACAGGAAGGCATCGTCATCATCATGCCTTCTTGGAAAAGAGAGGCGACGTTGTGTCCTCTCTGTTGTTGATTCTGGTGTCATTCAGACGTATTGGTGGCTGTTGAAGGTCACGTTTTCTGTATTAATAGTGGATCAGACTGTGAAAAGGATCATTGTCTTTTAGGTTTAGGCAAATAAACGCACGCTTTAGGTTTAGGAGGAGGAGAAGATTCTTTTTAACTGTATTCACATAATCAGATGGTGACAAAAATGTAAGTTGGATTAATAAATATCCCCAAAAATGTCCAAATATTTAGAATAATCAAACATTTGGAGGCTTTTTGCAATCTTCTTGGATAATGGACGTGGACATATTTGGACTCCTTACCTCACTATTTTTAGAATCCTGGCTGCTGTCCCGATGGAGGACCCTGGGACGAGGGACAATCCCCAGGAAATGAGGTCGAAACCAGGAGACCTCAGCTGCCGGTTCAATGTGTGTACATTTTTGGAAGCAGCCCTTTTCTTTGAAGGGACATCGTCATGGAGACACAACATCATAACAAGCCCACGGTGGAACCAGAGGTTCCCAAAAGCGCGCGGCCTGTGGACAGCCCTCGCTGTACTTTCCTCCCTTCAACCTTTCAGTGCGAGGCCCCTGCAGTGCTTCAACGCCGCTTCGGGCCTCCGAGGCTTCGTTCATCACCGGGGTTTTTCTCCTCCGCGTCTATTCTTGGAAATATGAACCCCGCACGTTGTTCCAAAAGCAGTGTGGTTTGTTTAGAGAGTGCCATTAATTGAGAGCCCGGTCGGAGTGAGCTGTGTGTTTGCGTCCGAGCAGGAGAGGCAGATAAATGGCAGAGGCCCCCGGAGGCCTGGAAACCGGGCAGAATGTCTCCGACACACGCGGGACATTTTCCATCTGGGGAGAGAATGTCATGGTTTTTGGATGCTGGCATCTCTCCTGACTTTAATGTCTTGTGGTGCAGGATGATGCCGCGTAGGTTTCGGGTCGGAAGGCTGATTTTCAGCTGCAGGCTGGAGGCGAATCACGAAACTCGACGACCAATGACCTCAGACTTCGATGCATCCTAAATAAGCATTGCATCAAAGATAAGACACTAAGGCTTCCCGGTGTGGTTTTTCTTAAAGGGGGAGATGCAACGAGTGAAAAAACCTCCGATCATTCCTCCTGCTCCTCCTCCTCCTCCTCCAGACCTCCTCCAGACCTTGTTAACACCCTTCACCTTGCTCACTGATTGCACACTAATGAAATTATGAATATTGTATTACATTTGTGCTAATAGATTCCTCAGTGATCCACAGGTGCCCTTCCAGTCATATTTTGAATACAGATCTTATTCAGGATTTACTGGACATTCTGGTCCCGTCGGGGACAAATTGTTGTGTCACTTTAGTGTTTTTGTAAAAATCATCGCCTCTCTGCTGCAATGCACGCGAGTAAATACAAAAGTAGTACAGTAGCTCAGGCTATCCAGCGATTTATCTCAGACCCAAATCCCAGTTGGTCTATTCACAGATTTGACTTTAAAAGAGTTGCACCTGTTGTTGGTTTACACCCCAGAGCTGCTGTGCATCGGGTTTGATGTGAATGTTATTCATCACATCCCCTGTGTGTACTGACCTGAACAGCATAAAACATTAAAGAAAAAGTGCAGAATTAGTACATTTTCAAGAGAAAATAACATGCTGCTTTTTTTCTGAAACCACATTTTCTGAATGTACAAACATGCTAGTGAACCCCATCGACCCCTACGAGGCCTCTCTCTCTCTCTCAGTAACTCAACGTTTCCTGGGGGGAGGATGGAATCACAACCTCCCCACCCCCCTCCCCCCTACCCCCTCCCCCCCTCCCCACTCAGTAGATGCAATCACTCCAAGAAGGTGAGAAGGTGCTGGAGCCTGAGAACGAGCGAGAAGGAGAAGCACGTGCACGCGAGCGGATGGCGGTGCTTCCTGCGTGACACAGCAGCGCCGCCGGTGTCGTGACCGGCGGGAAGTTGGCCGTGAGCTGCAAGCGGGGCGCCGAAATATATCAGAAGATTTTCCGGTGCATCACGGAAAAAAACTGGTTTGAGGGAACATCGGCTCTATGTTTAGAACGGATGAAATCTGCCTCCTTCTTTTCACTGGCGTTCCATCAAGAGGCAGCAAACAGCCCCTCAGACGTTGTTTTAAACGTGGCACATCGGTTCGAAAATGCCGAGAGGCCGAGGATCCCGGAAGGGGGGGTGGGGGGGGGGGGACACTCGGCAGCCAGAGTCCAGTCTTCCCGTCGGGCGACGTGTACTCGGCGCACTGCGGAAACCCAATAGCAGGAAGCAAATATCTGCTTTCACGGGAGGCCCGAGTCGATCCAGCTGATACTTTAATGGATACATATTATAGCTTCATTGATGTGTAGCGTTGTGTGTTTTAATCAGCTATGGATGCAGGGACACTGAGCCGTAGACCTCCACCCAGGAGACACCGATGCTGAGCCTCTCGCGCGCTCGTCTCCTCTAAAGCAGATCCGTGGTTAACGTGAACGTTCGTTTTGAGTTGAAGTTGTACCCAGGAAACCGTTTTCTGCACGTGTCTCTCCACCGAGGGTCAAACCGCTAGTTTGTCCTCCTCCACCAATGCTGCTCATTTCTTGGGGACGTCGGGGGGGGATGTTTCCCGTGGGGTTGCCCTCCCTCCTGCGATTGGTCATTCAAGAGCTTCAAGAGCAGTGTGGCCGGTGCACCGAAGCACGCTAATCACGTTAGCGTGCTCACGCCCAGCCGCTGGAAAACGCTCACATGATCATCTGCCGGAAACGAAGGAACATCATCCAGGGCGATCACATGACCGCTCAGAGGGGGATTGAGTCATTGCCCGCCCGGCCTTCTTTTCCTCCCTCTCTCGTGACGCGGCTCGCGCACGTCGCGTACTGCGATTTATCTTGATGAACTCAGAAGTTTGTGCACTTTTAGTAGAAGGTGTTCAGTGATATAAATATAGTGGGTATTCATTTTGTTTCTTTGAAACTATTTAAAACTATTTGTTGCAGGATTATTGTTATATAATAACAAGTAATATAGTAATATAATAACGTTCAAATAGGTGCGCTTATTGAGAAACACGCCCCCCTCCCTCCAAAACTGAGAGGAAAAAAGGTCTTGGTGACATTTCTCATGTGTGCTCATGTCACGGATAAGAACTCAGACCCAGTGGCATCCTCTTCTCACTTCATTTTCACATGTGGGGGAGCGAGCAGCTCCTGTCTTCATACCGTCTGAGGGGGTGAGGTGAAAATACAGAACTGATTCTGCACCATGGCCCCTCTCAGGAGTCCATCTTGATCTCGACTAGCATATATATAGGTATATGTGTATATATATATATATATATGTATTAGGTTGGAAGGAGAGAGCAAAGACAATTGTGTTGGTAAGAAGTCGACTCAGCTTCATCTTCTTCAGACTGGGTTGTTAATAATGTATGTATTGCATATATCAGTGTATGCATTAGAATATGTTAAATCCAATGAATAATCAATAGTTTAGGGCAGGGGTGTCAAACTCATTTTCGGTTAGCGCCAGATACTGCCCACTTCAATTAAATGTGGGCCAGGCCATCAAAATCATGGGGGGCGGGGGGGGCGATCGCTTTAAAACACACACACACACACATCTAGGTCATTGTGTGGA
Organism: Pungitius pungitius; assembly: GCF_949316345.1. Lineage (NCBI taxonomy): Eukaryota > Metazoa > Chordata > Actinopteri > Perciformes > Gasterosteidae > Pungitius > Pungitius pungitius. Next base: position 2,312,741 of record NC_084909.1, read on the forward strand.
CAGAGCGAAGCAAAACACCAAATAGAGGCTTTAGTAAAAATGAAATGTCATCTTTTAAGAAGAAGACGAGATGGCTGTTGGAAATGTTTCATTTTAAAAACACCGGATTAAATTGATATCTTCTTTTTATTCCCAATAAATTCGGCAAGGTTTGTCTGAGAAAAATATTGTGTCCCTCTAAAATTGTACTTTCTGAAAATATAATCAAAAAGTTAAAAAAATATAATGTAATTAAAAATAAAAAATTATTTTGCCCAAAAAAAAGTTATGTAAAAAAAGTCTAAATATAATTACTTGAAAATTGTTTTGAAAAAAAAAAAGTTAAATTGTCATGGAAAAAAAAAATTGAATTTTTTTTTCAAAAGAAAGTCTAAATGTTAGCTGAAAAAGTGTGATGGAACAAATTTTTAAAAAAAACTTTTTTTTAAATAATCGATGTACTTGGTAAAAATTGTCATAGAAAAAGAAAAGTCTGAAAATGTTTTGAAAATAAAAGTCCAAAATATTTGGTAGAAATGTTATATGGTAAAGGTCTAAATATGTTTGGTTGAACAATGTTTAAAAAAAAGCAAAAATAGGTCAAGTGAAAAAAGTAAAAAATTGTTAGGTCAAAAATGTTTTGGGATACATTGTGTCGTTTAACTCGTATATGGTGATACCATATCACTGTGGATTATTCTTCCTCCTCTATTGAATACCATATCTATCTTGCTTTTATAATATATTGCATAATCACCTTAGCTTTTGATGTTTTTTAAAGGTATTATGATTTCAACATTTCTATATGTAAATTCCAACAGCTTCAATTGTGTGTTGAATCCATGACGACTGAGCACCACAGCTCGTCTCCAGTGAACAGTGGAGTGGCCCCGGTGACATCAGAAAGGGATTTACCTGGTAGGAACAAAGTCATCCTTGATATAAGTGTCCTCCCACTTTCGCCCACTGGAGTCCACCGTCTGGGAGGATCTCAAGAGTCGGGCTGCTTCAGATTAAGACGTAAATAACTAAAATTTCTCTTTTGTTTGGCCATATGGTTTATTGTTTAATGATGAGATTAATGATGAGATGTGGGTGTTTATTCTGTGGTGAGTCAAAATGCCTTAAAGAATTGCTTGAACAATACGGCACCAATTATCACTTTTACTCACTTTTTACACTTTATTATTTCAGAAATGTGATTCTTTAGCGTTTCAGGGATATCAGTTCTGATGAGGGTGTATTCACCGTCATTGGTGGGATCTCAGAACACAACCTCCATGATATGCCTGTACATCTTACTGCCATCAAACACGACAGCAGAATGTGATACGTCTTGAAATAATTGGCCTTTAAAATGTAACGTCCCACACGAGGTGAAGTCGATCAATAAATTGATTTTCAGTGACGCCGACTAAGTGTCCGGTCTGTTCATCGCATTAACAGAAGAGAGAAATACGTTTAGAAAGGCAGCGGATCGAACGGCACCATTAAAGCAGTGACAAAGCCTCTTAGTGGATCTCGCCAAACAGCCCCTGAAAGCCGGAGCGGCACCATCTCGCCTTCTTTATCACATGGTCTGATATGATGTAATGAATGAAGTGACTACCTGTGGTTTGTGATAGGTGAGGTGGGTCAAACAAAATCAGGACTTTCAACCAGGACACCAGCCTTCACGTCCCAAAATGTTTACGTTTTTAACATGTTGTGCTATTTAAAAGATTTCCCAATGGGAAAAAGAAGCAGTGTTTTTTTTATGAGAATTTCTGGGTATTTTAAAGGTGACTTTATTTCATGATGCTCTATTTCAAGATGCTCGAGAGGCTGAGAAATTCGGGCGAACCTCTTCAGAATATAGAACAGCAATCATCCAACCGACCCCTCCGTGTCAGAGTGGTAGGGTGGACACAGTGGGAGCTCAGAGTGATAGCTCGGCGCTAATCACGCATATGCCTCTTCTCCCCAGAGGATGTGCAGGCGGCTCAATACTCCCAACATAAATCCCATTATGGGCTCGTTGTGATGCATCTGCATAGGCTGCATACGTCACAGCAGCTCGGCTCACGTCCTCCTAAATGTTGTCCTTGGTTTCCATTACTTGATCATTAAGACTTTCATGACATCAAAGTCTGGTGTTTCAATCTGAGCACCTGTTGTGCACAATAACCTGAAAGCCGGACGGTTTGATGGACTCACCTGGGCCGAGCCCCGTTAAGCGCTTCTCCGTGCGAGCTGGCCTTTTCCAGGTGTAGCCCCGGCACAAAATTCATTTAAAATGATCATCCGGGCATAGATTTCTAAAAGGTTGCAGTTAATGCAAATGTGTATAGTTTGATTTTTATGTACAGGATTCAGCACGCGTGTGTTATCCCTGACAGTCTAACGTGGCAGCGCTAAAACATGTCAATCTTTGTTTCGTCTTTGTTAATTGGTTTGTCCTCACACTAACAGCCAATCCAACTCCAGTCTCAGGTAGAGGGGCGGGGCTTAGTGTGCGGTCAGGTTCAGTGGATTCAGAGAAATAAAGAAGCCCGTTATCGCCGTCAGGTGAATAGTTAATAGTGTTGGAGAGCAACAGAGAGGTAAATCTGATTTGGTTGTGTATTGTTTGCTTTACTGTGACGAAATGTTGTAGTGTAAACAAGTTACGATGCTAATCGCGGATAGCCGTTAGCATAAGCATAATACCCGTTAGCTTAGCTTGCATACTTTTAACTGTGCCTTTGAGCTCAGTTTGTTCAGACAAGTGTTGCTAGACAGACACGAAGTAGCGCGTGGACTTGTTGTTTAGCTGAGTTATCTGATTCAGGAGACGGACATTTGTGACCTGGACCACAAAGGGGGGCGGTTTCCCGCGTCGGCGCGCGCAGCCGTAGACCGTCGCTGCCGTTTCTTTTTCCGGACTCCGGCTGCCGTCCCGCTTCCGCTCATCTTCCCCTTTTGAGTCACACGTGGGGTTCGTGAGTACTGACGGGCATATTATATCGATGTTCACATGTAATAAATGCCAAAATGTTTTTTTTTCTTTCTTTAATGCCTTTGAATACTTATTTGCGGTGTTTAAGTCCAGTGCAAGAAGGTTCTGGTAGGAGCTAGTTAAAAGTGGTAACATGCCATTAAAATATAAGATAAAGGGACTTAAGAAGAGGCATTAAGCTTCTATTGGAGCATCCCTGGTTTGCAAAAGAAGGGAACCACAGTTTAAGACACATTGTATCGGTGTATAAGAACAGGTAATTGCACCATTTAGATTTAAAACTGAACCCAGGGCCCCGCCCAGAGTACTACTACACCTAGCAGATTCCCTTATTACTGTGTAAGACGCGTGTTACACAGGAATGGCCGCCGGCCGATTGAACGCTCCATGTACAAAAGAAACAACCCGCTCTTGCCGGCCATGAATTGGCTGTGGAGAGCGTCCCATTATGATTTTTTTGTGAAGTGTGATTTTTTCCATGTGCACATGAATGGAGCCCCCGGGGCGAGTCGTCTGGACGGACGCTGCTGCTTCTATTTCCCCGTGTGCCATTGAGGATAAAGCGATAAGTCACGTTAGAGAGAGAGAAGCAACCGGATGGAAAATAAGCGCGGCCTTGTTGTTGTCCCTCTTTGCTGCCTCCGTCCATTTATTTCTACCCCCCCACTTCCTGTCTGTGCATTTGCAGCGTGGGTGGCGGTGTGTGTGTGTGGCTCATTTATTGTGCACATGGAAACAAACTGTTACCAAAAAAAAAACTGCGGTTGTGACGTATTAACAATGCAGATCCGTGACAGCTAGGAGGAAGCGTGAAGTTCACAGGAAGTGAAACCGCAGCAGAGCCCCTCGCACAACCGCCAGTGACACGGAGGATCTCCACAGCAGAAACAGACAATAGGTTTCTTTTCATCCGCGTAGCAGGTGTCGCATGGAGCTGACTTGTGACCTTCCGACCTTCAGACAGATTTACCCTCACACCGCCCCCCTCGAAGTGTCTTTGTGTCTTGGCGGTGAGGCGCGTTTTTTTTTTTTCTTCCTTCTCTTCACTTGGACGGTTATTCGCCAGCTGTGTCCGAGCCCACGCGGCACGCCCACGGCCTTCAGAGGAAGGATGGGAACTTTTTAACTTTCACGTTTCTCGTCCTGGAGTCACCTTCCTTCACCTTGTCTCCGTCCTCGGGCAAAGAGGGATCTCGATTCAATTTACAGCTCGGCCGAGACCACAAATGGAGGGAGAGACAACTCATTCTTCTCCATGTCAAATTAATCAGTTAAAATGTTTTTATCCGACTGTGGATCTTTCACATCAGTTTGAGGAGTTATTTTCTCTGCCACGTTTTTGTCTCGCCATGTGAAAATTCGGCGGCAAAACTTCTTCTTGCCTTAAAACAACGGAACAACGAGTTCACCTTTGCAGCATTGTTCGAAAGCTGATGGAAAAATTAGCTTCTTGTTGAATGAGTCAGAGAAATGCGACCTTTCAATTGGCCTATAAAAACATTTATCCTTGTAGCACATTCCTCAAATTCCTTTTTTCTGAAATGTTAGCGTAACCAGATTTGTATAAAATAAGAATACTATTCCTTTTTCTTTTTTTGTTAAGAGTCATCAATCTGAATCCCTCAGAAGGGCCCCACGTCCCTGAGTGACATCATCATCTCTGACGTTCAACATGCGCACCACCTTCCTCCTGTCACAGAATCCCCTCCCCCCCCCACCCGGCTTATCAGTGAATGTTTGACATTCTTTGGGGAGTTCTTTTTTTTTCACGTGTTCCCGTCCTTCCAATGGTCCCCGGCTCTGCAGCATGTCCTCTTTTGTTTTGTTTTTAACAATCCCACCTCTCTCTACACTGCTTCACTTCAAATGACAAAATAGAAGGGAATGAAGAGCAAAACCAAACATGTTTGCCGCTGAAATTGACAATGATGCTGTGAAACGTCAAGGCGTCAGGAAGATGGCAATGTGAGAATGACGAGGGGGGGGGGGGGAGTAAAGCGCTCCTCTCATTTCTCTGGGGAACGGCCTCTTTTAGCCACAGCCGCAGGAAGCAGCACCGGATTCTGTGAAAACAAAACACAAGAACACGTCTAGAAATGAAAGAAGTGTGTGTGTGTGTGTGTGCGCGTGTGTGCGTGCTGTAAGAGGAGCTGAGACAAGGGGAGGGATAGATGGATGGCTGCTGGCTTTACTCATCAATGACTTCCCTACAGAAATAGCCAGCAGCACAACAGGCCGACACATTGCAGCGACACCTTTAGAGTCTGTGTGCCATTGTGTGCAGGATGTACGTGTGTGTGTGTGTGTGTCAGTGAGAGGGGAAGAGAAATACAGACACACAGAGCGATAAGGTCATCGTAATGGTGTAAACACACCGCAGAGGAAAAGAGATGAAAAGTCTGATACTTTTGTTTGCAACGTCATCTTCTTTTCCTGTTCAATTGTGAATTATTCTGCTCTGGAAAACTGAACAAAAGAAAAGTCTCAGACTCCTCAGACCCAGAAACGCGTCCCTCGGGGACATGTGACCGGCAGACCATTAAACAGCTGTGACAGTAAACATTCATAATGCCCCCGTGTTTGTTTCAGCTGACAGGAAGCAAACGTGGACACAAGCTGTTGCCTGGCGATGAAAGTTCTGCTGAAAGGTCCCGTGGGCCGATGGGTTCGGGGGGGGGGGGGGGGGGGATTGGTGCCGGTGTTTACTGGACTGAACGGCATCCAGAGGTGGTCCCGCCCCCAAACATCCGTGTGTGTGAGACGGATCCAGCGTGGTCCTCCTAGCAAAGCACCCGGCAAAAATAAACAGCAACAAAAACTGTGATCGTGGGACGGAGCTGCTCCCACGATCCCTCGCTGCTGAGCAGCGATACGGGAGAACATTCCACTGCAGCTTCTCCGAGGCCACTTTCAACAGCACGTCGGTACCAAGCTCACACGAATCACACGAGTCACATGCAATGTTTTTATTTTTTACTGTCTTAACAGTTTCACTTTCTGTTGATTATAAATAAATAATAAAAAAGTTCAATATGGGGTAAAATATGAAAACAGCTGTTCTCAGTTATATAGTGTCATTGACACATAGAGAGCATAATGTTTTTTTAAAATTGCAAAATAAATCTACTGTTACTGAAACATAAATAAATGTATATACACTCAAACACCCTCATATAAAGATGTAAACTGTAATAACAATACATTTAGTTCTTTTTCCTGTTTACTAATTTGTTATTTGATGTAGAAAAACGAAACCAAAGAGAGAAAAGACAGATTTAACCCCGCAGATGGACGAATAGAGGAGCTGTTGATCAGTGACACAGAAAGAAGGAAGAGAGCAAGAGAAGGCTGAACACAGGGGGAGGCAGAGAGAGACCGAGAGAGAGAGAGAGGGAGGGAGGGAGGGAGGGAGAAAAGGCTTAATTAATTCAGGCTGGATGGGAGGGATGAGGCTCCTCCGCTGTCGTGCTGCATGTGAGTGTGTGTGTCGAGCAGAGAGGACGACTCACAGGGAAGCAGAAAGCAGCCCGAGCACGAGAGCCCAGGGACCCCCCCCCCCCCGCCCCTACACCACCACCTCCGCCCCCCCCCCCCCCCCCCCCGCGCAGGGATGTTACATGGACTACAGCGGGAGCATCACCAGCCAGAGGTAGGGAGGACTTTCTGTCCCATTTGCGTCTCCTTCTCTCGCTTCCACATCGATGAAGATCCGTCTCCGCTGCGTCTCTCTCCTCCTGCACCTTCTTCAACGCGTTCGCTTTGACGCGTTCCATTTTTTTTCTTTTTTGCTGGTGTATCAAACTGTGCCTTTTTTTTCTTCTTTTTTTTTCTCACTCCCAACTTCTTTATCACCGACTGCATCTGAGGCAGACATGTTTTGTGGTGAGGTGTTTCGGCATTACAACTTGTCGTGTAGTTGAGGATGTCAGAACGACGCCGCGTGTGCGTGCGTGTGCGTGCTTGTGGAGAGATAAGAGGCAAAACGTGTCAGACTCATTCCGCCTCGACAATCCAGCCCAGCACAACGTGAGATGTACTGTAGTCGGGTCGGTTGGTATCCGGAGTCAGTTTCAAGAGAAATCACCTGTCACGGTCACTCTTTCCTGGAAATGAAAGAATCAATAATACGCCTTTTGTTTTTGTTGCAAGGGTAAATGTAATGAGCTGCGTGACCTTTGCTGGGGAGTTGCAAGGAGAAGGGCAGAACTCTTTTTGAAAAACATTTCTCGTAATCTGGTCTTTTCAAATAGGACATTTTGAAGTAATTGACCAATAATTTTCATCTATCTCTCAAGCTGTTATTTTTAATGTTGTGCAGCCGTAGGTTGAGGTAACGTCCCAGGAGGCTGATATGTTTGCTGTGAAGTTGAATTCTTATGCTTTGGCTTTTTATTCCAGCCTCTAATTACCCAGTTCAGGCTTTTTGAGAGTATGTTGCACATCTTGCTGTCAGTCCTTCTAATCTCAGGCGGCATGAGACTCCTCGGCGTTAATCTCCGGTCGGGCACGCCTAATTACACCTCATCAAGCACCTCGTCTCCGAAAAGCACTGGTCATTTATCCCTCGACGGCCTCCACTCGGGCCGCCGGTGAACATTAAGGAACCCGGGCCGTGAGAATGGCGAGAAGAAAAGAGCTCACGGCACCTGGGTTCCCGCGCTGCGGCGTGCGCCACTCGCGCGTCTCTCGGTGTCTGCGGGGGCCCTCCGCCGGCGGGCCAGCCGAGGGCCGGCGTGGTGACGACCCGAGGGCCGTCAGGCGGTGGTTCGTCGCGCGGGGTTAAGAGGTGAACAATGGCGATGAGGACGGGAGCACCCACTCAAATTGATTCCTTTTCATAATTCACGCACTGACCCGAATAGTAGATAACCTTGATTACCGGACGCCTCTTTGAGCATTTTAACGTCACGGGCGTTAAGGGTGCTTGGTGTTGTTTGCTCACAGTATTTCACGTCCAGGTAAAAAAAAAAAAAACACAGGGAGGCTGATGATGAAGTGGTCGAACATTATAAATAGGACTAGTTTTGTGCTGAATGTAAATTTGAGTCCAATATTTGCTCTCTTTTAGCTCTGCTTTTTATCTCTGCTGACTCCAATGGGAAACGTCTGCCTCTTAAATGCCAAATGCTGTGTCTGCTGTGCGGCACGGAGCAGGTAGTGTACACAAAGCTTTGGTCTGATAACAGCTGCCTGAACAGCGGCTTGAACGCGTCACACATTTTTTACTGGAAACAGGAGGATTGGTAATCATGACCCGGGACAGATGACTCTGAACTACAGTCTAAAAACACGTGTCCGACTCTACAGATTCGACCGCCACGAGAGGAAACCCAGTGTTTCTGTTGCTTCAAGAGTGATGGAACAATACAGACATTTGAGCCAATGTGGTATCTGAAAAAAAAAGCTTTCACCCAGGTCTAACCTCCCTAAGCCCACACATTCTGCGCCTCAGACTGACTGAAGTGCTCTTGTTGGCCTCAAAATGCCGGACCTGCAGTAACATAGCAAGCCTTCACTGGAATGTAGTGTTGGGAGTATTTGCCACGGCTTTTTAGGAGGTTTAAGTCCTCAAAGGATAAGATCTGTTTGAAATCTTAAAGCACTAATGTGTTTTACAGCTGAATGATGGGGACTGTTTCCCAATAAAAGTCTTCTGGTAGCTCAACATGGAGATGATATGTGAGGTTCATATTGTTCTCTCATTGGAGCCGGCACATTCCCATTGGGGGCCTTGGCCAGGGCCCGGTTTGGGGACATCGCTGCTCTTTGCAGACGATGTGGTTCTGTTGGAACTTGACCTCTAGCCTGCACCGGGGCAGGTTGGAACCCCGTGTTAGGAGTCTGAGGCCGTGCGGGCCGGCGGTGGATTGAGTTCAGGTACCTCGGGTTCCACTTCAGGAGGCGTAACTAAAGGAACTTTTAATGGGGTCCTTGGATGCCGTCTTGGGGAAGGAGTTGCTTGCATTCCATTATCTACTAGATCCATTTGTTGTGTGTAGCTTGGCCTTTCCACTGCACTCAGCGTTTTACCCACAATCCCGCCGGGTTGCCATGACACCCGGTCCGCCCCTGGAATCTGTGGGTCTCCGTCCCCAGTGGGTCGGAGAACAGACAGCCCCGGCCCGCAGATGGACCCACGACCTTCTCACGCGGTCCAGGGCGTGCGCGGCGTGTTGTGCGCAGAGCTTCTGTAGATGAGTAACTAGATGAGGAAGATCTGCCGAGAAAACAGAGGTGCAAACTGATATGATTCATTCTCTTGAGATGGAAAAGAAACTCACTCAATCACATTTAAAAAAAAAAAAAAAATTCACCCTGTGGAAACAGTGAGCTGTGATAACGAGGGCGAGGTGAAGATAGTCCGGAACCAGAGGCAGGGATGTGAGTGTGTGTGTGATTTTCTGTACCGTATAGTGTCTTTAAGGGGGATTAGCAGCACTCCTTTTATGGGCAGAGAAGCTCAGTCTGCAGCCCCTAAGGTTAACCGTGCCCCCGTGCAGTTAATTCACTTAAACTACACCAGCCCCTAAATGTTCCTTGAGCCATATCTTTGGCCTTTGGTGCGATTAGATGCCCCCTCTGAAAACCTCACACGGAAGGAAAGCAAAACCTCAAAAAAGCATTCCACTTTGGCAGGAATGTTTCCCACTGAATAAGGCGTATTTATTTTGGGACTGAATTAGATTCGGAAAGGGCACTTTGCCCATATCATGGTGGTCAATGCGAAGTCCCACCCATGGGACTCAAGATTATTTATTTTTTTCAGCCACGCCGTTATATATAAGCAACAGAATTATACGAGGCGGAGAAAGTCGCCGTGGTAACAAAGGTAGTTTATGGTAAATTTGAATGAGATGCTGAGAGAGAGGATGTACAGAGCGAAGAGGTGAAAGCTAATCCTCAACAATGCTGCCAACTCCCTCCTCTTTCTGTGCCTTCAAAACCCCCGTTGATAGAATTATATGTTTTATGGAACCTTATCGACGCGCCGAGGCACCCTTCGGTGTCCGAGTCACATGACTCCCATGTAAGCACGGAAACACCTCGCCGTGCTCTACACTGATACCCAGTCCAGGTGAGGACGGGAAGGACGGGAAGGGACATAATTGCCATAATAACACATGTCATTTTGGGGCCCCTGTTGTAATGACCGATCCGACCTGATCCCCCAGCGTGTAAAACAACACTTCACAGCAATTAATACCAACTTCACAAACACAAATACTTTTTCCCATGTAGTAAAATAGATTTTTTTTTAAAGGGAGTGATTGCTTTGGACTTGGATCCACTGAGTCTTTGCCATCGCGGGGCTCTTCCACTGGGAAATCAGGGCTTGAGGGACTCTGGTTGAATCTCTCAGCCCTTTATTCACGCTCTGTTTTAATCTGCAACTTCTGCAGACTGAGCTCAACCAAATAGCCCACAGTGCACTCCCATTATGAACAACTCTTGTCTTCCCTTGCATTGGAAACGCTTTGGAACGTCGCTCATCAAGTCATCGCTGTGAACGGCCTTTCACGGTGAGCCTTTTCTTGACCCTCCTGGAACGCCACTGCGAGCCTAACGAGCCTTAACAGGCGCTAATTTGTCCGGCTGAAAGACTCGGAACCTTGGGGCTCGCCCTCGATCTGTTTGAGTTCCTCATTTGACAGAAGGCTGAATGGGATGATGAGAGCAAAAGGGAGGATTTCAGGCACACAGAACCCACGTCTTCACATATAGGTCAGAGGAAAATGCAGAGCAGACACACTGTACTGGTGTGCATCGCCAAACTGATGATTGTGATGAGGGGAAAGAGAGCTGTGTTCTATTTTTATCTCTCTCTTAAATGTTCATAAAACCCATTATTTATCATGCTGTCTGTCTAGACATATCTGTTTTCCACTTGTCTCACCCTCGCAAAAAAAAAAAGCCCCGTCTGGTCTGATTGGCTTGAAAGAAAAGTATTTTGAACTCAGCTGGCGACCTGCAGCTGGTCCGGGTGAAACTCGCATCCTCTGTTGAACAGCAGAAGGTGACTCGGCTGCAGGTCCCACGAGACGATTCGGTCCTCTTCGTCCTCAGACTTCACCACTCGTCAGTTGACTCAACCTTCAAACTCGTCATCTTTCACAAGTAGAGCTTTGCGTTATGGCCGTGAACCACGCACACTTCCCCTCTCTAAACCTTCTACATTTGACGCCTGAGTAGTGCCTCGTGACGTGTAATCGGGAGGATGTAGCTCTCGGAGGTATGATAAAGAGGCTCTCCCTGGATTTAAACCCACCCAACTAACAGTCATTGTTTAGGTGGGAGCGGTCACATGACCCTGGAGCTCTGGTCTTTGGTTTCCAGAGGTGCTGAGCTTCCAACAGCAACAGGTCTGGATTGAGCAGGCGCGCGGGAAACGAGCGACGACTGCTGGTGTCCATTGTGTCGCACGGCCACGCGGCGGCTTCCTGCCGAAGGACGGGAGGCCGCGGCGAGGGCTCGGCCGCCGCTATCAGGACCTCGACAGTCTCTTCCTGCGTCGAGGGGCCGGCCTCAGAGGCTTCCTGTTTGGCATCTTGCTTCAAGTTTTGACATTGTGCTCAGGCTTGTGTTGCGGACTCCGTATCGCCCACCCCCCCCCCCCCCCCCCCCCCCCCCTACTTGTCTAAGGACAGAATTATGGGATGGCTGCGGTCTGTTTACGTCCCCTCCTCTTCTCTGTTAACATCATCATCATCATCAGCAGCAGCAGCAGCCTAATTTGGCGGTGATGCTGTCGCCGCTTGCTTTAAGGTCCTGGTGGCGAATGTGGAGACACAACAACGCGGTGTGAAACATGGCAGAAGGATGATTTGTTTTACTCAAAGGGATTTTTAGTAACTGGGTTTTCACACTCGTTCTCAAACATGTGTAGGTTTACCTGACATGCACGTCTCGTGGTCTTGGTGACTTGGGTGAAGACATAGATTATGAATATTATCGGATCATTCAAACGCCTTCAGGATGTGGACAGACTGACTGATTGAACTAAATGAGAACAAAAACCGATATTAAAGGAACTGACTGTTCCCTACCACGGGTCCCAGCTAGAACAAACTAAACGGGCCAGTAGCAGAGTGTTGCCTCAGTGCTGTTCTGTTATTGAGATTAGGACACTTGCTGTGTGATGGAACATCTCATTTGTGATCGCCCATTTTTCCCTGTATCATATAATCGGGGACGTTACTATTTAATGAAGAGACAGCGATTCTAATGCGACGAGTCTCTCGTCGTTACTTCATTGTTTAGTCAATCGACTGCTCTTGTTTGCTACAGTGGACATAATGTGCCCTGAAGGTGTAAATATATCCCTCTCTTTGGCTCCATCTCTTTCTTTCTTCAGACCAGGAGGCTCGACCGATTGTCTATTTGCGTTGGGAAGAACTTGTACACTGCAAAGACACCTAAAAGGAACAGTGGCATGCGTCCACCTCAAACAAGAGCCCACACACTGAGACAGCAGACGACAGGAGGAATTCTTATATTTAACGTACAGATACGAGAGCGCTCTGTTTATTCATCTCTAACCCATCTATCCGACGATTCTAAACAAAGAGAACATTTCCACCGCCTCCACATGGCCCACTGCGTGGCTGAGCTAGCAGCTAGAAGCTAACGGCGCTAACACAATGTGTATGAGAAGCATTGAGCGACTTCTTTCTGTGCTCAGGTAGACAGTACTCGCTAAAACCGTGACATTTCAAATAGTTATTTCTGCTTATTGATGCTCTGAATATTGTGTGGACATATACACAAATAGGTATGCGTGTAGGTAACTAAGCTGCCCATCCTGTGTGTAAATACGACTATGGTTGCTTAATAAGAACAGAAAAACAGGACGTGTAGTCACATCTGTTCATAGTAACCGTAGCGATCCCTCCCTCTCTCTCCGTCTGCACCCTCTTTGTCGTGGGCTCCAGTGACGTCATAGTGCCGGGCAACATCCTGAGCAAAACAGAATCCCTCTCTGCACGGAGGAGAGGCCCCGCACGCCTGATTGGCATGTGCTCCGCTCTGCGTTTACCTGTCACGCACTCGCAGTACACGTGTGTGTATATATCCATATCTATGTATAGGTGCAGATCTGTGCCTGTTCCTCCGCTTTGCGCCGGTAGCACCACCAATCACCTGCATCCCGCCGGCGGTCCTTCCACTGCGTCACCGTTAAAGCCCGGTTGATGGTGGAAAGGAAGAGGAGTGGTGGAGATATTGTTTATTTTGGTTCTAATAAGAAACCCAATGTGCATCGATTTTAATGTCAAATAGATCAAATTCATCATCCATCCTTCATTTATAACATAGTTTTGTGTGTTTTTTTATTTTAAGAGCAACAATTGAATTTATCCCTGTGCAACCGACAAATGAAAAACAATGCAACCATGTAACTTAAATATTTAGATTGGACTATATTTGGCATTTAGGCCACTAATTAAATAAATAAAAAATGAATAATTTAATGATGAAGAATGTATTCCATGAGGCGTTAAAACAGCGTTTACCCACTTACGTTACGCAGTTTAATTAAACAGCTGCTGAATCAACCAAACGATTAAAATCTTCACATCACATCTTTAAATAAACAATGAAGTTTAAATTGTGACGCAAACCACCGAAGAGGCGTAAAAGAAAACAAAACGCGTCAGATCTGAACCACATTCGGATGGAAAGCCTTCCTGGAGTCGTGCCAGCACGTTGCTACGGCAACCGCATGCTCAACTGAATCCGGCTGCGTCAGACCGAGCGAGGAACGCGTCGACGTAGAGCCTAAAACAACGTCGTTGACTCTTGACAATAAGAATATTAGTCCCTACATTGTTGTAGTCTTGCATGTAGATTTGGTGTTAGTTAGTGGAGCTTTTCCCTCTTCTCTCCCCCAGTACTCCCAGTACGTTAGTCAGACTTTGAGTCTCAACTTTAAGTGTCAGCAACGGTTGAATTCACAAGAAGTAACTAAAGGAAATCCGCATGGAAGTCAGAGACTGACAGCTGAACTGAAAACCATATCAATTCAGTGCTTTGGATTAAAAACAATATATTCTGATCTTCCATGCTCCATCTCCTTCTGCATCCTCGTTCTGGCATCTTTAAAACGACGTGGCGATGTACCAACCTCATCATCAGAAAATATGAACCTTAACACTTCACTGTTTTCTCTCTCTCTCTCTGCAGGTCAGGGGAGACGTCTTTAGCTGCAGCCCGCTGACAGATTCACCGTGAGAGACAATCAAAACCCATTCAGTTTTTGTACATTTGCCATTCACAGACACAGATTCTATACTTGGAGCCCCCCCCCCCCCTTCACTCCCCCCCTTTCGGCTAAACACTGAACATCAGCATCGTTTTTCCGCATCAGTCGGTTTGACTCGACTCTGCACCTCCCGAGTGCTCTCAGTGCGCCTGTTCTGAAGAGGAGGAGATGACGCCCCAGAACCTCTTCGCCCCGGCCTTGTTACGCAACCTGACCCGAGGATAACCTTTGATCCCCCCCGACGAACAACACTCCCCCCCCCCAGCCCCCCTAACTCCCCCCTGTCTCCGGGCAGCATGGGAGACGGGAGCTGGGTTTGTTTGAGCCCAGCTGAGTTCACCCAGCTGCAGCAATACAGCGAATGTGAGTACCCACGTGCGCGCGTGTGTGTGTGTGTGTGCGTGTGTGTGTGGACAGCTGATGCTGCTCTAAAGCTGCACTTTGCTAAACCAAATATGTGGTATTCATGCCTCTAGTCTGCCTACTCAAATTTCACAGACTTTATGTAGGTTTGCCGTCTGGGAACCACAAATATCACTAACAAGAAGCACGACGCGCCGCTGAACACCTGCATCAACACTACGTTCATTCAGAAATGCAATTATTTTACTTTCTCCCAATGGTTCTGAATGGCTCTTGATCTTTTGTATTAGCGATTCCCAATTCCTATATGCAAATATGATAGCTTTGTAAAACATTTACTGAGGTATCATTGCAGTTTTGCCGGGTGATCCTGGCGGCTTCCTCCTCCCTCGCCAACGCCCTCATTTGTTAGTCAAAGGAGCATCTGTTCCCGCTGATGAAGTCTGTCTCTCACACAAGCTGCTCAATGGAGGTATTACGCAATCACGTAAAAAAAAACCTTTTGAAATTAGGAGGAGGGGGAACAGGTGACATCACCAGGGTGAGTGGTTACTACGATGATCAGTCCTGACTTGGTCCTCACACTGTGTGTGTGTGTGTCTGTGTGTGTGTGTGGATCTGATGACCTGGATGTGGGGTCATTTCCAGGCAAACAGGATGTTGTAGTATGAAGCCAAATGACTCCGCCGAGGCCAATCTGGAGTTTAATGGCTTCTTTTTCGGCGCGTGCTGCACCTTTGCGCGAACTTTTAAAAATCGGGCAGTTTGTTCAGTAGTTTTTATGTAATCCAGACAAACAGCATAAAAAAATACATTTAAAAAACTCCCTGGGAGGTCAGCGCTTAACCACACGAGAACATTTTGGATGTGGATTCCGGGGACCACGCACGGCG